>NC_092867.1:20745926-20753588 GCF_032062135.1 Pyxicephalus adspersus | reverse complement strand
ATATATATATATATATATAATATATATATAGCCTAATTCCAAAAGAGTTCATAGTCCTGTCACTAACTGTCCCCCAGAGGAGCCCACAAACTAATATTCCAATCACGGTCCTAGTCTAAATCCAATTTTTTGGGGAAGCCCATTACCTATGTGTATGTTTTTGTAATGCACCATACACACAAACATGGAAAGAACTTACAAATGCCACACAGGCAGTTCTCTGGTCGAAATTGGAACCTGGATCCAATGCCAAGGGAAGAAAAGTAGTCATTAAGACACTGAGCTAGCCAACATGAAAACCTACCAGATTTTTTTTTTTACTAGGACTTGGAACTATTTATGTACAGTTATTATTATGTTCCTATTTTCCCCCAGAATCCCTCAGGTCTTTTCAGTATATTTAAACTCTTCTCCCAAAATCTCCTAGTCAAGCATTTCTTTGTCTGCAATCGGTCTGATTTAATAAAGCTCTCCAAGTCTGGAGAAGATAGACTATCATGGGTGAACCCAGGTGATCCAACAAACTTGGAATTGATTTCTCAAAATAATTTTTCTTTATTTTGCAAATGTTTTCATCCTTGACCAAATCCATTCCAGGTGTCACAGATGCCGGTAGGACCGGGGGATCCATGCCCCCTTCAGTGTCACCCACTTTGTGCTCCCCTTCTGCCTGCATCAACTCAGGGATCATCTCCTCAGCTTACTTCCTGGTCCAGATCATGTGACTCCCAGTCAGCTGCTCCCTTACCCCAAAAGACTAGAGTGTTGCGCAGACGCGCTGCTCCCCCTACTGGTGGAGATGTGAACACCAACTTCTTCTCGTCTCGAACATTCCCTCTGGCGTTAGGGTAAGATGCCAGCAGGTTACATGGCTCCCATCCATCACTTCCTTTAAACAGAGGAACAGGAAGTTGCCTGAACAAGGAGTACCTTTGGCTCCGCTCTTACATTACCGTTGATCCAGTTAGTGTACCGACCCTGGGTTGACCTCGACTATACCTGTTCACCGCCTGCCCTGACCTTTGGCTTGCCTGACTACTCTCTGTCTCGTGTTCTGGCACCATGCTTTGTTCCTTCCTATCAGCAGTCACCTGCCTGTGTGTATGGGGGCTGCAACCCAGCAGTCGCCTGCAGTGAAACATCCTCACCTCTAGGGGCTCTGATGAAGACCGAGCTGCTTCCTAGACTCTGGGCCCTGCACACTCTCTGCCAACTGAGCTGGTGGCTCCACCATCCTGCCCTGCAGCACTGTGACACAAGTTTCACCCATGATAGTCTTTTTTTTCGAATCTTGGATAGCTTTAATAAATCAAGCTCAATGTATCAAGTGAATGTATTTTTAATCCTATGAAAAGGTTGTCTGGTATTCCCAATGGTGAATGATTTTACCAAATAATCAAATGACAGAAAAACAATAAATCTAATTTATATCCCTTTCACCAGCAGCATATACCCACCTTTCCTTGTTTCCAGCATCTCTGTTAAACCACCAGAACCAAAGATTTTATCCCATAATTTTAGATCTATAAAGGAAAATGTGACCTCTCTATGTGACAGTGCTGTTGCTAGATGGCTGTCTTCAGCCCTGGGTAGGTGGAGAATGAAGAAATTCAAAGCTTACACACTGGGTTGTCTTCGTTCTTTAAGCCCGAAGGCAAGATAAGTATGTATGGGTGAAAAAGGGTAAATTAAAGTGAACCTTTCTGCCTAAGCAAACCACAATTTCACTTTAAGAAGTCACAGCTATAGATACAATGAGTATTATACCCAATTTTACAACAGATTTTCTTAAAAGCAGTATACGCTATTAACTATATATTGCAATTAGATGTTACAAGGATATTTCAAAGCTGAACAGCAGGCACATTTTAAGGTGTTAAACCTTAAGCATTTCATGTTCCTATGTTACATAATAATATAATTGAACCAAGCAATATTTGCTTTCTATGACATACTGTGCTTGAAATAAAGTCTCAGACTGGTTATCATTAAATCTTCAATAGCTTTAATTCCACTTTAATGTTGAGGATTAACTTGAAGAATCTAAACTGAGAAGTCAATTAGAATAAGAAGTTTATTCCTGTGTAATAAACTTGCCTTCATAAAGTACACCTTGATGTGTTTTATTTTTCAAAGTAAGCCCAGAGGCATTTTCTATTGAGCATCATTGAAGATTTGTCACATATCACCTCACCCTTCCCTCTTGAGAGCAGCGTTTTCACTAGATATCGTAGTGATTCTTTAAGCCCATGGTCATTCCTGCCGTAAGGAAACATAAGAACTTGAAGCCTGATATATTAATATAGCTTTAAAGGAAGACTGTAATAATTTTGGTAAATTATGATATGTGAATAAAATCTCTAATACTACATTTGAATTATTAGCAGACCAGAGTTCTATTGATTTGTAGATAGATACACATAGGCAAACCATAGCAGCATCAGTATGTGTCAGTCAACTAGACTAGTAATTCATTGACAACACAGGGCAAATACAGACAGCAGTTGGTAAAAGGTTACCAAGCTAAGAATTAATGCATTTATCACACCTAGAATATGGGCTTTCCAATAGAGTCAAGCAAACAGGGAAGAAAAATATATACAAAATACTATATATCTTATTTTCACACTTTTATCATTATTCTTATTATCCAGTCTTTATATAGCGCTAACATATTAGACAGCGCTTCACAAAGTACCTTGCCATTTCCTAGCTGTCCCTCACAGGGGCTCACAATCTAATATCCCTACCACAATCATATGTCTTTAACATTGTCTGAGGTCAATTTTTATTAAGTCAATTAACCTAGCTGCATGTTTTTGGAATGCGGGAGGAAACTGGAGTACCTAAAGTTAACCCATAAAATACGAGGAGAACAGGCAAACTCCATGCAGATAGTGTCTGTACCGAGATTCAAACCTTGGACCTAGTACTGCTAAAGTGCTAACCTCTGAGCCGCTGTGTCACCTAATTAAACAACACAATGTTACCTTAATAGCAAAAAACTGGATAACCCAGGTTACTTAACTGCATATCATTAATGATACAGAATAAATAAATGAATGTTCTAAAGCAGTGGTCATCCACTTTTTCGGATGTATGGACAACTAAATGCACGAACTCCCTGACTAAGCATGCGTGAGGAGCCTTGTGCCACTCAAAAGGGAAGAAAATTCCCCCAGAGTGATGTCATGATGCCAGAACCCTCCCACTCTCCCATAGCAAGTCTGGGCCTGCGATGGGAGAGTGGGCAGATTGTGCCATGAGCCAACAATCTGTACGGGAGACGTGGTCTGCGGCTCTGACCACCTAAATGTTTTCGCGATCAGACCACCGGTTGGCGACCATTGCTCTAAAGGTATAGAATAGTATTGTGTTCATCTCTTGCTTAAAGACCTAGCTACTGGTAGCTGCTGTTAGATAACAAAATGGTGCACTGTGTGAGCAAGGGTTGATACAAACTGTACATTAAAATATACAATGGATACAGCAGACTGGAGTTTAGGTTGCTGATAGAGCTACAGAAAATGATTACGTGTACGTGGCATCAGGGCTTCAGACTGAAAATACCCACTACAATCCCCCGTGAGGACTTTGGAGGTGCTGAAAGTAGTGAAATCAAGCTTGTAAAAAGGCTTTCCAAGACTACTAACAGCAGTGCCATGTGGTGTGGCACAAGACCAAGTGGTTGGGCAGCAAAATAAGTGTTTTGTGTCAAGTATTTGCCCAATTCTTTAAACAGATAATGTTTAGATTGCTGTCCAAGTTTCAGCAGTGGGTCCAATTACCGTAGGTGACAACTGATTGCCTGTCTCTAAAGAAAATGTCTCTGAATTAGGATGGGGCGATGGATCATTATCACCTATACTCACTAATTAAAAAGAGTTTGTGGACTTCCAGTGTAATAATATTGTGTTATAATGTTGTTTCATTGGGCTATCGCACTCTAAATACCCTTTGTTTTCATATTAAAATAAATCACCTTTTACTACTACTTAATTTATTTACTATTTCACACAACAATATGTAAACTTGCAACAGACAAAATGATTCTCTGCTTCGGTGTCTGTATGGAAATGCGACTTTTTTTTAAATAAAAACATTTTGAAAAAAAGAGATTTTGTATCTCATGGTGCTTCTCTAAGCGGTGTAAGATAGATATTTTAGCATGTGCACTATAAAAAGATTAAAATTAAAGTGCACGTTTGTGTAATTTCCAATTGTGGTGCAAGTGGGAAGGGCAACGCCACTTCATATAATGTAAATACTAGTACTAGTAGCTTTCTGAAAATATATTTATTTTTGTATATTTATTTGCATTTGACAGTGCTTTTCTAAGAAAAGTCACTTAAACACTGCTTTCTTGTATGTAGGAGTTAGTACATGGGTTGTGTGCAGAACTTCCCCTGAAATGTAAAGACAAAAAGTGTGTGTATATCCAGGAAAAAACTAAAGTTACCTCCATTTTTTGTTCCCTTTAACCTTGCGTCTATAAAGAAAGGCCTGAAGCTGACAGGCGAGGAGTGAAGCAGAGGGCCGGCATGACTAGGGGCAAAGGGGTCAGGATAGTAAAGGGTTAAGTGAGAGAAGGAGAGTGATAGGGGTGAGTTAGGATTGAAAGATTTTGAGTCTGGTAGGTGGGGAATAAGAGGTGTTTAAAAGGAAAAGAACAGGAAGTGGGCAGCAGTTTGGAAAAGAAAAATGTTACCACCCCTTTTGGTTGAGCCCCTAGTTGAGGTCCTCGGGGGGCATCTTAGGAGTGGTGTTGTGCCAGGTCGGGAAATCCAGCTCAAGCATGGTATCTCCTATTTGACAGTAATGGGGAAGTGGAGGAGGCTGCGACTGAAGTGGCATTCTCCAGCAGGTATGTGAAGTGGGGCGCAGACCTCTTAAGGGTATGTGGAGTGTGTGGTGCCTTCGAGGACCTGAAACCTCTGGAGAGTAAGAAAACTGTTCGATGGGGGAGGAGTATGGGAGATATATTATTGTTAAAGTTAATGTTGATATTAATGTTTATGTTATTATATTTATGTGGTTATATTCTTTATTTTATATATTTATATTGCTGATGGTATTCTTTGTATGGCATTGGTATGGTAGAATGTGTTTTTTGTTATTAAACGGTATCCTGACAATTTTCCCAAATATGTGTTTTAGGTGGGGAAGAAGGGGAATGGTCAGTTGTAATGGTGCAGTGTTTAAGGGGTGTGCCTGAGGACTTCCTGGCTACCCAAGTCATGAGAAACCACTTCATATATTAGCTATAAGGTAATTCCAAACTTCTAAAATTCTTGCAAGGGCAGCTGCAGTTCTTATTGACAGTAGTATGCCCCCCAAAAGCTACATTTCCCAAGAACCCATTTATTGTACATACTGTGGGTGGCCATGCTTTTGGAAGTCATAGTAGAGGAATTATTTTTCTTGAAAAGAAATCTGTGCATGCATACAAACACACTTGCTTTTAATGCATTTATATGAACAAACAAAGACTGTTTTTCCCTGAATAAGAACAATTACACTCTAAAGGTAAATGAGAATTTATTATCGTACTCAGCTTAAACCTAATTATGATTTAATATTGACCCCTTTAGTTCAAGAAATGTTTGGGAGATTTGAAGAAAAGGTATCATGCGTTTCAAAAAGAAAAACTTGCTGAAATGTATCCTCTTCTGACGTCTGAATGCTGTTTTTACTTCAAACACAGGTAGGAATGATGGACAGTATTATAAGGTTGGCTCACAGAGATTACCATTCCTTATTTCTTAAGCCATCACATATAATGAAAGCAGACCTCCTTCAGTTCTTTGAAAATTTTACTTTAGGTTATGATTTGTTCAGTCAGTTTAGGCTTTTTAGTAGACTGGATTCTTGTCAGGTTTTTAGTGAAAACACAGTCTACTGCATGTGTGCATTCAATGCAACATAAATATATAAAACTTTGCTGGCACACAGACGGAGCACTATAATATTGATGATATTATAAACACAACAACAAAATGACTTATTTTTTCTTTATTACTTTTTTAGGCTTATTGAAAAGCATGCTTCGGAACCCACTTGGGCAAGACATTGCAGAACTTCAATTACCGGGTAATCTTTCCCTCTTTATGTGAATCCTCCTCGAATATTTTTTAGCAACCTTTCTGAACCAGGGTTTAGGTTACTCCACACGTAGGTTAATTTGGCAAAGCCAGTAGCATATCTCCAGTATATAGTCAGTGATATCAATGATCTTAAAAGTGACCATACAATAAATAGGGGCATTTTTCCACTGATCAAAAGTGCAAGGGAGCCCCTTTTCCATTGACCACCAATATAAGGGAGTTCTTCTTTATAAGTAATAACTTCTTATGTAAAGGTATCCTCCATGACCACCAATAGGGCACCACTCTACTGACCCATAATAAATAGGTTATTTTTTACTGACTATCAACAAAAGGAGGCACTTTCCTTCCAACCACCAATAAAAGGAGGCACACTTTCACTGGCTATCAATGAAAGGTGTTTTAACTGGCCAGCATTGAAACTGATAACTATGCAAACAACCAACTTTGGTGGGGGGTATTGTCCACTGATGTCCAATGTAAAAAGAAACTATATATTGTGTAGTTGCTCTTATTAAATCATTCCATAGCTGTTTCTAATACAATATTTATTTGTGCAATAGAACAGAGGGAAGTTACGGATCCTCTTGTTTATCAAACATGCTTTGTGTTTGGGACTTTTGCATGCTCATTGGTACCAGTTAGGGAGTGCTAAAGGCAGCAGGTGGTTGTGGACAGGAAAAAGGAAACCCTTGAATACAGCTATTGGGAAAGTCAAGCCATCTTGATCTACATTTTGTAATTATTTTTAGGATAAGGAAAATCCAAAAAAAACAATTAGAAGAGGTTAAGGATTTAACTGCTACTACTTCTGCTACCTACTACTGTTCTACCCAAACCATTTGGATGAAGCTATCCCATTAATGAGCCAAATTAAAAGAACATAAAAATCAAAGTAAAGCAAACTACAAAAATTTTTTTGAAAATTGTTATAATTGATATCTTGAAATCCCAATCTCAGAGCTATGATGAAATACATTCACAAAATGTAGTGGATTGTAAAAGACTGTCTATGAACAAAATAATGCAGTTATAGGTCTTAAGAAACCAGTGAGCCGCAAGAGATTCACTCTTTAATATACAATCTTGAAACTACTTTCCGCTTAAATTGATGCCAGGATCAGCAGTTTGTATGAGCTGATACAGCTCTTCAGCATTAATGTTTTATAATAGGGTGCTATTGGCTTTACGGTTACATTTTGCCTGCACTTGCTTCAATACGCTGGCTGCACTAACATCAGAGATAGTTTAGACTTTGCATTGATAAAGAGACAAAAAGAGACATTCTCTTCTTGTACAGCGATGAAATGACCTAGATAACTCAATGTAAGAACATACTGTGGATGATATCTTGGTCTTTCCATAGATACAATGAATCGTAAACCAGGTTTATGTACCACATGTGCCACTCCATTCTTTTGTGCATCAATACCAAAATCATATGTCATTAAAGTATCCCTTGAGTCAAAGTTAAATGCAACTAATCAGACTTTACGTCACCCAATTATAAATGCTATTCAGTAAACACCACAATTGTGCTAAGCTCAGAAAGGTAATT
>NC_092867.1:20738077-20745318 GCF_032062135.1 Pyxicephalus adspersus | reverse complement strand
TGGTGCAGGATCCTCCTACCCTGGCCTACACAACAACATCTAGTTTTTGCAATGATCTGCTGATCACCTCCATTTTTGTTTTCCTGTTGACCTCAGGTTTCAGGTGCTCTAGATGCAACCTCACAGTAAACCAGTGCAGTAAACATTGTGCCAGCATACCCCCTAAGTCCACGAAATTTTGACAGAATGATGGCTTACTGTTAAATAAACACCCTAACAATGATTTTGGATATGTACTTTCACCTATGACTGTACTTTGTGTTTTTTCCTAATTATAATCATGCAAATTTTCTATAATGAAGGCACTATGTGCCTAATTGGCCACTTAAGAAATAACAGACAGCCATTTCTTGTTTGAAACGCTATTGCTATATTTACACAACATACCCAGTAATTCTTTGTCAGCACTGTAACTCTCATGCCAGCTGTTCGTGTACTTTGCCAGCATAATGGAAAAACCAAAGTTATAAATACTAGTTACAAAATAATCTCACTGCTCTCAATTGGCACATGAAACAGGTTCAAACAGGAGGATCCACAATGTAAAGGGTCTGCAAGTATTTCTGTTATAGTTGGATGCTGGTGGGCTTTTTACCCACAGGCTTTTTAAGGTGTAGAGCAGAAAGTTTCCCAATTAGGTCCCCAAAATTGATTTTTTGGGATGCTGGCATATCCTCAAAACAGGAGTTGAGAAAACAAGCCCCTTCAATATTTTTACACAACAAAGAACATTAACATAATTAGTATTTAATGCACACTTACTTTTGAAGAGAAGTTCAGCAGTGAGCCAGTTAGACTGCCAGAGGTGCACTTTAAAATTAAATTGTGGTTGTGAATATTCTCCACATCTACATCCTCATTACTGCGGATCAATGATCTCTCTGAATGTGCAGATGTTTGCTGGTAGGCAACACAAGTCATGCCAATAAAGGTTGCCGGTTTGATTAGGACGGCCTCCAATGCAATATTAAGGGAAACCTGTCAAAACAAATTGAGGAGCTGGTCAGTTGCCAAAGATTTTAAGAAATTAACACTCTAAAAAGACTTTATTAAGGTACACTGCATGGACATCTGTTACTGAATGCCACTTGTTTCAGGGCTGCAAAACAAACAAATTATCTGACAAATTGCCATTTTTTTCAAGGAAATTAACAAAAAATTTGCATAATAAGCTAGTTTTTAAAATCAAAAGAATTTTCACAGTATTCTTCCACCTAATGTTTTACCATATTCAGTAAGCTTGATCTCCCCAAACCAATTTCTAATCCATTCAAATATCTCGCATTGATTCTTAGTAAGGCATATTCTGCTTGGCAAAAAAGCCACAACAAACCTGGACATTAAAATAAAATGAAAAAAAAAAAACATATGGTAAAAAGTTTTTGTATTAAAGAAAGACACTCCTATCTATAAACTATATTATGTATAAGGACAAAATATGATTTGACTTGTATAAGAGTGCTTTTAGTCTTAACGTATCACAGCATATTTATGTACTTAGAAAGCCTAAACCTATATAAGGCTATGCAGGCTCTTCCTTTTGGCCTTTGGGTTGCCTGTCTGACCTGATAGAAAGCCCAACAGACAACTGAAGGAGCACACACAGCAAGCTGACAATGCTGCTGCTAATTTCAAGGCTAAATGTTGTCATACTGATCAGAAATTACAGGATCTCCATGTAAAGAATATTGCAATAGATTCCTAAAGCTCAATTTTTTTTGCCAGCTTAGGAGGTACTTACCACTTCATACTATGATCAATTATTGGGAGATCAGAAATTCTCTGATTATAATACTATATCTATCAAAAATGTAATAAAATATTCAAAAATTTGTATAAATAAATGCATGATTGCTAAATATAATTTAAAAGCTTATTTTAGGTTTTATTTTTTTTTTAGAATTTTAATATTGTGGATATTTTTAATTTTAACTGTTAGACTGGATGTTTGGTGAATAATGTGGGGGTTCAGTGATCAATTTACCAGCACACAACTTTCACCAACAGGGAAAAAGGTGGCAATAGAAACCAAAATCCCCTTTAACTGGGTCCTTTATTTTTAAAGAAAACTTGATTTTTACTGACTTTTCCTCTTAAAACTGCAAGTGGACTATTCTTGCCAGGAAAACGTAAGTTGCCTATTGTTTTTAGAAGTCGTTCACAGTGCTGATTTTACAACTTTATATTTGAAGGCAATCCTTTTGATACTGGGGTGGGTGTTTTTTTCTAGAACTTTTTTTCCTATTGAACAGGTGTAGTTTTGTTTATGTAATAATTAAATGCATATGCATGCAACTGTTTTGGCCTTGATGCTAAGTTACTGAAGTCAGTCCAGGCAATCATCATTAAGCTAGGCCACCCAAGCAGCTTCAGGTACTCAGGGAGCATTCTGCTGACACATAGGGCCTGATTTATTACAGCGCCCCGAAGACTGGAGAGGATACACATTTTTATTGGTGAACCTGGGTGATCCCTCAAACCTGGAAAGGCTTAATAAAGTCATTTGCTATTTGTTAGCAAATGTCTTCAATATTGGACTAGGTCCATTTCATTTTTTTTTGGATCACCCAGATTCACTGATGAACGTGTATCTTCTCCAGTCTTGAGAGCTTTAATAAATCAGCCCCATAGAAAGGATTGGGGTGACAGGCAAGGCTTCCTATTGGCTATGGTTACTTTGAAGGGTCCTTGAGAAACAGAGCAGAAAGCATGTTGATTCTGCCTCTTTGCTTTAGTTGCCAGTAGAAGTGTGGGGGAAGGCCATGTGGCTTAAGTCTGAAAAGTTTCTTGTTTCCAAAAACAACCAATTAAACTGACCTTTCTGCAGTTCAGATTTTAGAATAATGAATATACATTTATTCATACATCAGCCTCATGTTTTTTTAACTGGTGCTCTCCAGTTCATAGGAACTTGCCGTTTTCTCACAATCCTAATGCTGAAACTGATGGGAAAAAGTATATCTGTTTTATTGTACCACCAACATTTATCATGCCGCTCAATCTACCGCATTGAAACCCAGCACCGGTATGGCAGCCTGCTTATAGTCTGACCCCTGGTAGGTAGGATTGGAATGTTTCTGAATTGTTTTAGACAAATGCAAACTTTAAGTATTTAATAAAGTCTCAGAGAGTTAGCATGAGCCTTCCAATATCACACTGTGCTGGGCAGTCTAAAAGGAGTAATCAATAAAAGCAGCTTCCATTTTCAAATTTATAATAATCCTCTGCAGATATGGCTGAAATTCTTTCAAAACAGATCCTCCGCTTGGCTACCTCTGCCCTCTTTTATCATAATCAAAACTAGACTCACAAATGGCTCTCTGTAGCATTATGATGTGAAAACACTTTAGAGGAAACTTACATATCATTATAGTCCAATTACCAGGTTAATTGATAGCAAGCACTAGTTAAATGACTTTGCTGAAAGCTGAGGTCAGCCAAGATATGGTTGAAGTCGAATAATGTAGTAAAGAATGATCTGTGCTGCTGATAAAAAAACATCTTGCATACATTTCCATTTTTTGCTTTTTATAAGGCCCTTAGGATCTTAATGAAAGAAACATCAGAATATTTCTGAAATAATAAATGAATACACCATCATGAAGGAAGGCTTCTTGTTTTACTAGAATAAATAAATGTATACAGCTATCATAATGCAGATACAGTAGCACCGGGGTGCAGATAAACAAGCAGTTCAATGTACTGGTAATAACAGCACTGCTGACAATACAGAATATTTTTACTGTATAATATGCCCACCAAAATGACAAGTATCAGCAAGTGAAGACAGCACAAAAAGAGAGAAATACATCCTAAAATTTTAAAGAATACAAAAACATATCTGTCAACAGTGATTAGGTATTGCAATAACATATCAAAACACATATTTTTTAACTGAGCATTTTTACATTATAAGTATTACATATGCTTAACAAGTAGCAAATGAGATTTACAACAGACCCTCAATGACTTGTGTAACCTTTAAAAGCAAAGAGAACAGAGACTGCTGATCCGGGGATTGACTCAGGGGGTCAGGAAGGATTTTGTTCCCCTGTTGTAGCAAACTATACCAGGGTTTTTTTTTGCCTTCCTCTGGATCAACTAAGGTTTTTATCTGGGATAGGTTTGTTTCCCTAGTGGCTGAACTTTATGGATGTATGTCTTTCTTAAACCTAACTATGTAGCCACAGGCAATCTTTAAAACAATCTTATAAATACAGCAGAAGCTGTTTTCACAGATGCTCAGCTCACCTTATTTCTCACTGCTCTCAATGCTTCTGCTGTGAAATTAGGGACAAATTGCACCACAATGCTTGTGGTTACAGAAGTCATAGAACTTGTTTTAAAGCTTATTTATTGCTTGTTAAGAATATAAAAAGATGTGAATGTCTATAGACTGACCAGATTCACACTACTCCTCAAATAGGTTGATGTATATAAAAATGTAGAGCAGAAGTAGAGCTGTACCCCCCTATCTATAAGATTACATTGGTCAATAACACAAGAAATGTAAATGATTAAGATTATCCTTTTATTCCATTTTTTTTAATATACATCACCAAGACTGGATAGCACTATAAATATTTAAAAAATATTTCTCTGCAATAACTTGTACAATTTCCTTACTGATTTTGGAACAATTGCGGATGTACTTGTAATGTCCACTGTTTTGCTTTCTATAGGATTCACTTTGGATGTTCTCTTTATGATCAGAAATTGATATGTTTCTTGTGTGTATATTTACCTCTTATTTGTTATCATTTCAAGGTTATTCTGGTAAAGATTTGTCCAAAGGTTGGACTACATGTAGATATCTATATTGACTTTAATAAGGACATCAGGCATCTTGGAGTTGGGGGGACATGATCTGCAACGAAGGTTTGAATTTACAATAATGACCACATTTCATGAATGTGGGCAGCAGTGCTTGAAAATCCAAAGGGTATCCTAGTTAGGTAAGTCAAGTTCACCATCTACCTGCTTATCAGCAAGGTTGATTGACAACTGTCAATATTACAGGGAGCAACTATGGATGTAAAATGATACTCAAATGTGCAATTACAACGTGAAGTTAATGAGGGCTGCACATAAAACCTTAAGCTTTTCACAGATTTCAGAGGGTGGTTAGACATGAACATCTGATATGACTATTATCAAAGCAAGTAAACTTCAGAATTCTGGGAAGCTCTGCATATGTTTGTGTTATGAAAATAGAGAGGGTCTGGAAAAGCAAGAAACCAAGGGTTGTCAGTGCCAAGTTTAGGAAGGGAAATAATATTGATCTGAGAAACAATAAAAAGCATACTTTGATGCAGCCTATAATTAATAAACAAGAGTTGTCTGATCTTGCTTATTTGGAAGGATCAGGTGAAAAATCATATCCATCGTGGCAGTTGGATGACTGCCAGCTTTGAAGGGGAACATTTATCGGACTGACTAAAAAATGTATCTAAAGTGCATTGTTCTCCCTGAACATAAGTGGTGTTGGCAGCATCAATCTGGGTTGCTCACCTCCTCCCCCTTCCCCTTTACATTGACAAACTTGCAATGTTTAAAAAGCCTTACATTTACTGCAGTGCTGAAAAGATTTATTGCCTCCAGAACAATTAGTTCAAATCTGTACATCAGAGCACCATCTAAGTCTAAGGACAGCTCTAGATTGTGTGAACTGCTAGACCAGCTAGTAGAACAAGGACAATACTGTGTCTGTTCTAAAGTTCACAAAAGGGAAAAATCATCAAAGACAAGGAGGACACAAAAGAACAAATAACATTATAACCTATAAGAAGAAATAAGCAGAGATGAGTAGATGAGAGTAAAAACAAGACACACAAGCCAGGTAGTCTGAAAGTGAATTATTGGTTCTGAAGGCAGTTAACAACAATTACAAATATACACCCACTGGGCTGACCACCCACTTCAAGTATGTGGCAATAAAAACATTTGCTCAAGTCATTCATACATGTTCCAATTCTCCATCAAGTGTATCTCAAAAATTATTTAAGTAATATTTTGTTGAGCAAGTAATTGGTGGGTAGTAAGTCAGTAGGGGCCCATGCAAAGTCTAATTCAAGTCCTTCTGAAGACAGATTTCATGTGTATGGAAATGGTATAGTTGAAAATTTTGAATTTCTCCCAAAACATTGGCTGTTCTTTTCAAGTCATCATTAACCTTTTCATGTTTATAGGTGATTGAATGTCCATTATATATCCAGAAAAAATGTCCAAATTTTACATACTTTTTTAAACTGACAAATAGATATTTTTTGCATTTTTTGGATATTTTACACAAATTTCTTCTTACTTTATTTACTTCTGGTAAAGAAAAAAGAATCCATGATGGATTTACCTCTTTTTCGTAGTATTAGTAGTATTTGTTTGCCAGCCCATTTGAGAAACAAACATATACAAGATGTAATGCACTGTATAGTATTTTTTGGATGTTTTCCTATTGCTAAAAAAACTCTTTCTTGCATTTTGAACTCTGTATCAAAAGGAGTTCATGTACATCTCTTGTGTACATGATGTACATGACATTTTTGGAAATCACACTGATTGGTTCCGAAACCTTAGTGAGAAACCAACACTGTCAGGTGACAGAAAGGAGCATGCATAGTTGTGCATGTGTACTTCCAAATTAGAAGACAGGTTCAATTTCTCTCAGTACAGGTCCAGAGAATGTTATTCCACAGACTTTGGTTGAAAAAAGTAATGCATCCATACTTCTAACCTGGATCAGCAAAAGGCATAAGCTGCAAAAAGTTCTATATGATGTTGAAAAAATGTGGGCTCTAGGTTTAAATGCCAACACTGCTTGTAACTAGTTTTAGTTGTATATGGCTATTGCCAAGTTTAAATGAGATGTTTGCTTTTTAAATTTTTGTGAGGCTCCAGTAACAGGAAATATCCATTAGCTTTCATTAAATAACAAAGGTGCAAAATGACAATGTCAAATTTCCCTTTTTTTGAGGATTTTGTGTAACATAAAACAATTAATTGTTGAGTGCAACTGAATGATATATTGAAAAAAGCCTAGTAATAGAGGGATTATTTGAAACTGCATTTAGGAAGTCTTATCACCAAAGATCTAGCAATTAAACTGCTGGCATTGTGGAACAAAAACAACACATTTGAATGGAGCTGGCCAGAAAATATCTGAAAAGAAAATGTTTTATCTCTTTTATATCCAAATCAACCTTTCAATTTACTAATTTTTGGAAACAAATAGAAGATATGATGAT
>NC_092867.1:20729679-20737228 GCF_032062135.1 Pyxicephalus adspersus | reverse complement strand
TTTTTTTTTTTGATGCTTTAAACATTTTGTCTAAGGCTATGTACACACGTGCAATGGTTCTCGTCTGATAATTGGCTCAGGACTGATATCGGCTGAGAATCTTGCGTGTATACAGTGCTCGTCATCCATTGCCCAAACAAACGTCCTGGCGGATCCACGGACAATGGATGAGCAACGATCATAATGGAAGTGAAGGAGGAGAGAGAGCAGCGGGGTGCCGCTCCGTCATTCTCCCACTCCCCTCTTCATAGAGCTGGGCGGTGCTGTATGTACAGCACCCGTTCATGCATTGTGCAGTCGTTTGTAAATGGAAAGGTTTGTGAAAGACAGTTTTTGCACATGTGTACATAGCCTAAGGATAGCCCTTTGTTTTGTTTATGTTTAAATGAATTTAACATACCTCAAAAGTCTTTGCTAGGTATATACTACTCCCCCTATCACAATAACATTTTCCATCATGCCCTTCTACTAGTTAGTGGTCATGTCCCTGTGATCTTCAGCATGTTGTCATAAGAAAAAATACAGTCCTTGGGAACACTATCTATACTCTTAACATATTTCACTTACTTCCTCCGTTTTCCTTCTTTTATTAAGGTTGTAAGGTCCTTCTGACTTTCCCAGTGTGCTTTATCCCCTGGACTTTATATCATTAATGCTCGTCAATTTGTATTACAAAAGATACAAAATGTGAAAATATTTACAGTCTTTTATGGTAAAAGATAGGGTATAGAATGTATAAAAGCTCACCTTCTTCAGGTGTAAGGGTTAATACAGAAGGTGTGGTAGAACTTACATTTGTTTGGGGTATGCCTGATGGTTCAAAGTGTTCACTGGAAGGCATGATGATGCCATTTGTAGAAAAGTACAAGGATACCCTTATAAGTTCCTATTAAATTTGCTGATGTAACATATTCTCTCAATTGTCTGTTTATCATTGACATAATGGGGGAGTTTGTGAAGCCTAATCAACGTATAAGCAGGAACATTTTCCCATGGTTCCAGTGAGCCAGGTCAGCAGACTGGTCTTTTTTGCTTGACCTAATGTCCTCAAACTTTAGAACTAAAAAAGACAGGCAACACCTGACCTCAAGTAGAAGCCCCAATCATGGAGTGGACGCACTGCCTGGGTCCTAAGAGTTTCTTTTTGACGGTCACAGGGTTTTCCAGTCTTGAAGGTTAGTATGAAGCCAAGTTATTTACCCTCTTATATAGTTAATAATGAAAATACTTTCGAATCATTCATCAAATAAAATAATTAATTATTCTATAATTGTGTCTGACTTTTACTCTCACGTGTCCTGAGTAAAACAGGGTAAAAGAGAAGATACAGAAGCTAGCAACTCTAACAACGTTTTAGGGCATAGAGGATATTACAGATGATGGAAGAACGTATAATCTATTAGGGTATAAGGTATGATACAGAAGGTGGAAGAAACCAGAGTCTAATATGGTATAAGGAACAATACAGAACTTGCAATCTGTTATTCAAGAGCAGATACAGAAAACAGAGTTTTTAATTCATTATGGCATAAAGGAGATTACAGAAAGGGGACGGGTTTACAAAATATTAAATTATTTATGAATTATATGAAAGGTAGAAAAGTTTACAATTTGAGTTAGGAAAATAATCCAGAAAATAAAATAGTTTAGTCAATTGGGGGATAAAGTAAAATACAGAAGGTCAGAATCATTTTATATTATGTTGGATAGGCTATACTATACCTATATAAAGCTGACTTGGTATGGGGGCCCAAAACTATTGGTCCTAATCTAGCCCTGGGCATATTCCCCATCACAAGTGTTCTTTTGTACTGAGGAAGAAAGAGGTGCATCTGGCCAGTTATAATATTTTACAGAGTGCATTGTGTATTGTGGTCAAACCGTGGTACATATTAGATTGTGTAATCATATTTGAACAAACCATATGACTGCCAAACAGGAACCTGGAGGGGATACAAACTATGGAGACTGCTGTTCTCCAACATAGGGAATCTGAGGCCAATAAAAAAGTTTCAATCTACCCTGGAAGATGTGCAAAACCATTGGGTTACTTATCCCACAATAGTATCAGTTCCAGTTGTTTTGATAAATCTCACAAATCTGCAGCGACTATGGTAAGTGTGCAGTAATTCCTTCTAGCAGAAAACTACTAAAAGGACAATTTCTAAGACTCAAGGTTATATTAAGATGTATTCGTCCTAGCAATGGTAGCAGTTCACTGTAAATCTGTGTCACCAATATTCTGTGGAATAAGGCTCTTCTATGGCATAATTATATTATTCCTATAGCTCTACATATAGCCTACTTTCTGGGACGTTTTTTTTTTTTTTTTGTGCTGAATGGCTCTTACTATTTCCAGCACACTAGCCCTAAGCAATTCTGTGATGCACTTCCATTAGAATTTGCATTCAGAAAGCATCATTATGTTAGAAATACAGACATTTTAATAAATGCATGAAGCTTTTATTCATGCCTAATAAAATAGTAGGGAATTGTATTTGAAATGGAGATGTCATCTCTAGACTTATTTGAAAAAAGGAATATACCAGGGAAACCAGTGGAAAGGAATCATTTTTAATTGCAATTTAATCTGTATTTGTGCGCTATTAGAATTCTTGGACTTAGTAGCACTATTTGATACTAAATGTAGAAGTTGTAAGTCCTATTGAGCAGAGGAATTTGTTGTTGGGGAACAGTTGGGGAATATGTGTCAAGAAGAAAAAAGTATTAGGACAAGTAAAAACAGGTTTTGGAATACCTCCCCTGTACTACAAATAGTTGAACAAAAAAGGTAGTATGCAAAAGGTAGCTTAAGATGATCAATTTGTCAACAAGTGGGAATTGAGAAAACTAGTGCATTGGTACAGTTATACCTAGATGAAAGCAATCCATGTATGTCAAGAATGAATTTTCAATTTTTACCAAAGTTTTATTTTAAATTTGCCATGATTCTAAACAAGACATACCAAAAGCAGGACTTGACAGGCACACATAACAGATTATGTCTTAAAATATCATCAATTTTTGGGATGTTGGTATTTACTTGTGCTAGACAAATCTAAAACATGTTGTAGTTATGGTCTTTAAAGAACTGGAATCAAAGTGGACAAAAGGAACAAGACTTTTTACTGCTGGATTTTAAGAAAAAAAGTTTACAGCCTACAATCTTCCTAGACCCTGTTTTCATTTCTGTTTATTAGTATAAAGTATAGTGTACCCTCCTACTTCCAGCACCACTTGCATAATGGTAAATAGCACAGCACTCTTTACCAAGAACAGTGGTATACCGAAGATTTGTCTAATTTTTCATTTCATAATGAATACATCTTCCTATTTGGATATGTATCCCATTAGGAACAGTGGCCAGTATCTAAGGAGTTTTTTGACCACCATCTTTGATTTCATATTCTTCCTGTAGTGGAGGATTTAACAAGCTCATATTGACCAGCTCTTAAGTGATCGATTGACCAACTGGTAACTGAATTTATAGTGGGTTAGTTAGGAATTGCACAGTAACGTTTACAGACTGTGGTGTTACTATATAATGTGACTAAGGCACTGAATCATTTTAATTAAGAGCCTGCTGGAGTGCCAAAGTACGATGAATAGAAATTTATATTCAGTTGACACTTGAAAAAAAGGTTGCAAACTAAAATAATTGGGGGTTTTATCACTAGCCTGTTCACCCGAGCCTCCTGGCCTTAGGCTGCAACTCTCCCAGTCTCAAAGACATGCCTCAGGTGTTCCGAAGCCATCCTCAAGTTCTGGCTTAGGAAAAGGTATGGAGTGTCTGGCCCATCCTTTTCCTTCCAGACCTGGATCCCAAAATTAGAGCTGCATTTTGCAGCAACACAAATACTGACAGCCTAAATTTAGGCAGGGGATACCAAATGTCCTTTAAATTTGGCATCACGTGTTTAGTTCTGCTACAATATATATGTATATTACCTCGTTTTTGATATAATAACTTTTAATTGTTCCTCGTTTTTTTTAAATAATTTTTAATTGAAATCTGCAGCTTTGTTTTAAACAATCAATACAATGATACATTACAGCTCAGACAAGACAAAATACCCTAAACCACCCCACAGTTTTTTTTGTTAATATCTTTAGAAGAACTTGATCGGATGCCCAAGTCCCTAACCAGTGCGGTTTTGAATGTACGCCACTGCTGATCCTAAGAGGTACAGTGCCCACAACTGCTTGTCCCTATTTTGTAATGATGTATGCACTGTGTGCTTTGATTTCATTTCATTTTACAGTTGAAAGTAATGAAAAGTAGTGGCTTGTGGATTATTGATGGTCCTGCCTTTTAACTTTTTAATGTATCTCCTACTCTGAACATTTTAACTTATATTTTAACTAAATTTGGAAAAAAAAAATATATGGGTATATTATAAAAGTATTAAGAGGTTACAATGTTTGAACACTTTGTTCCGCTGCTAGTTACCTACTTTATTTGAAATTTTAAGCAAATCTAAGCAAAAATTGAAGCAGCAAGATGGTGCTTAGAGACCCTCTTCTAAACTAACAGGCATGTGTACTGCTACAGATGATCCAATTTGCCCATGTTTCAAGTGACGAACAAGTAAATGCATGTATTTTTTTCTTTACAATGAAGGTAAAGTGTAGTTAGGAGCATTTGTTTTTAAACATCATTACCAGCTACTTAAACTAGTTAAACTCTACCTGCTTACTTGCTGTTTCTGGGGAGTAATTCATCTTTAGGCAAAAAACTAATATTGGCATTAAAAAAGTAAAACAAGTCACTTAGTCCTGCCTCTGTCCCTCTTCTGTGTTAATACCATGGATGTTAGTGAATCTTGAACTGTGGGCACTGGAATAGTTTAGTGCAGTGTTTCTCAACCATTTTAACATGTGAGACCATTTAAAAAAACTTCCAGTTCTTCAGGGAACCCCTGCTATAATTACTATATCCACAGCTCACAGTACATTAGTTTGCTGGTCAGTGGGAAAAATGCCTTTTACATTGCTGGCCAGTAGGAGGAATGTCACCCTTACAGATGGTCAAAAAGATTATTGGTATCCAATAAACTGACCTGAGGGGCACAAACTGCTCAATGCTTAAGGAACCTCCCTGGAAACCTTTGGAGGAACCCTGGTTGAGTAACACTGGTTTCGTGTATGAGTCTCAAAATTGTAAACATTAAACTACGTTGCAAAAATTAAGAAACAATTGTTTTTTTTAAATGCAAATAAAGGAACACCTTTTTTCAAAATAATTTTTCCCTCCTTTTATGGACACGTACATGTTTGATTTGTCCCAAAAATGTTATCATCCTTTCCATCATGTCTGCCACCAACATCACATCCATCTTATCAGTAAAGTCTGAGGCTCCCCTGGTGTAGGTCATTACATGCCGAGCATATTCAAGGACACTGGAGTCATTCACCGGCATCTAGAAAAATAACATAGTTACAGTCCTTAATGCATTATTAAAGGAAATCCATACCTTGTGCTTTCAAATATGGTCTATTAAATATGTAATAAAAAATGGGAATGGCAACAAAAGATCCTGGATGGATTTTTTCTTTACACTTTTATATAGTTTACATATTGTAAACTATATATATGTATACATATAGTGATATGACAATGGACTTTGTAAAGCGTTCCGTAATATGTTGGCGCTATATAAATACTAGCTAATAATATTAATATTGCAATTTTGAATAGTTACAGTAAAAGAATACTTAATAATCATCTGTTTATATTTATGCAGGGTGCAAAAGGTTTAAGATTTATTATACACTATGGGTCTGATTAATTAAATCTCTCCAAGACTGGAGACGATAGACCATCATGAGTTAAACCTGGGTGATCCATCAAACCAGGAATGGATCTGGTCCAGGACTGAAACATTTATAGCTTTCAGGACTGAAAAGCTTTATATTTATTCAATATAGGATATTCAACTCTAAAAGATGCACATGCCATTTGCAAAAAAGAAACATTTAGCTTTTGTCTAACCTTTATTCCTTTTTATTGACTGCTTTAAGGCATTCATGATAGTGGTTTTTCACTGCTGAGGAAATATCATAAAGGTATTACACTGCATCACAAAAAATAAATATTGTCTACTACTCCATGTGTCCTATACTAAATCAAGTGCGCTGAATCAAAATCTAAAGTCCGATTCTGCCTAGGGCGTCGGGATCTTCGGTTAATTACGCGGATAGACGCGATTAGCTACATTCTCTGGTTCTGCAGTTATGTCATCTCTATACCTAACTAAGTTTTGCCTCATAGTTCCATGACATTACAAAAACATAGTTTTATGTTGCAACAACATATACAATTACAAATAATTCACCTTGTCCTTGTTCAACACACATGTACAATTCATAAATGTTTCAGGCACTTGCTTTTGCATTTGTGGCTTTCGACTGTCTCCTGTTACAGAAACCAGCAGTAGTCGCCCATCACGTTGGGGTTGCACTGGCCTTCATATCTTGTTTCCATAACGGAAATGTCCTGGTGGAACCTCTCCTCTTGTTCATCACTCACTTCACCCAAATTTTGTGGGAAGAAGTCCAGATGGGAATGTAAGAAATTATGTTTAAGTGACATTCGGCAGCCAAATTGATGTTATGCTGTTAGCATGTTGTTCACGAGTTCAGCATTGTTTTCAGCTCACTGGTTGCCCAAAAACTTTTGTGCAACTAGCACAAATGAATCCGAAGCAGAAAGGTCTAGTGGGTTGCGTTTGTCTCTGAATGTGGCATCATGCATCAAATTGCGGATTTAGGGACCAACAAAAATGCCTGCTTTCAGTTTAGCACCTGTTATAATTTCATCAAACATGTCCTTCAGATACTAAAAACCCATACCATCACGATCCATTGCAATGACAAAGTTTTTCATTATTTCAAGTTTAATTTGAGGTAGCGGAAGGTAAACTTTCTGTGGATCAATAGGCAATTTATGCTTAACGTTGTACTGGCCAACAGTGTGTTCAGGTCTGGGTGGCCATTCTTTCACTTTGTAATGGTTGCTGTCATCACAACTGTTCCACAGGCACAGAAAGCACAAATATTTTGTTTATCCCAATTTGCAGGCCAAGAAGGAGTGACACCACCTTCAGGTCACCACAAACGTTCCACTTGTGTTCTGATTAGTTAATCAATTTGACCTTCATAGATTTGTATGCCTCTTTAATTCCCTCGGCATGAGCAAGAGGAACAAAGGGTTTTCTGTTACCTATATGCAGCAATATGACTTTCAAACTTGCTTTGCTCATGTTTATGAACAATCTCAACTGCTCTGGTATGTATTCGCAACCTAACTCCATCATCCGCCCACTCATGTCAGTGCTGAAGCAAATGTTGTTTTCAAGCTTGTAATAACCTGCGAACTTTGTGTGACGATCACAGAAGTGTGAAGTTGTCGTTCCTCATTGTACCAAATTCTACTCCTTTAATCTTTTTAACAAAGACAGGTCCCTTACTAGATCACCTAAATCTGATTGGCTTATAAAATATGACTTACCCTCTTCAAATTGGGGTTCATAACATTCATTAACATCAT
>NC_092867.1:20704617-20725413 GCF_032062135.1 Pyxicephalus adspersus | reverse complement strand
ACGTACCATATACAATATCAGATGAGGGTTGCAGGGGAAAACAATTGCAAACACAGTGCTGAGATTTGGCAGAGTGGGAGACGTACCATATACAACCATTGTGTTAGGCCAACGTAACACACCTGACAGCAGATATGAGGTGCCCAGCTTTTCTCCTGATCTCCAATTTCACATCCAAAGTAATACTTGTAAGCAAATCTCACCCTCTTGATTAGGTTCTTGTGTTGATCACACGGGGCATATTTGCCGGTTTATTAACACAGCTGCACCTACTAATTTTTAGCTTAACACAGACTCACTATGGCCTAGCTGTACTATCCAATTAGATGGTTTCGCACTAGAGACAAGCCCCTGGTCCATCTCGCCTTATATACCTATTTCTGATGTCAGCTCACTGACTTGCCCAGCCGGTGCTGGAACATGCATGCCACCAGGGGACGTGGATCAGCTGAGGCGGCAGCAGGCATAGTGGTAGCTGCAACTGGTATAATGTTCCCATGTAAAAATATATTACCCAATTACTGACCATTTGAACAGCTATAGCATGCCCATAACCTAAAATCTGTACGTGATAGGCAAATTCTGATTTGGAATCAGCACAATCGATATCATGTAAATCACATGTGTTATTCCCAGTAGCAAAATCATTGTTGTGCAGGGATGAAACAAATTAGATTGGCTGATTTTTCTTGAAGGCATTTAGTAGAATTGTGGTTGCGTTGCAGTTTTTGGTCATTGTTAAGATGCTACAGGACGTGTCTTATGGCTGCTTACCTGCTCAACTGTTTTCTATATGCTTGAATAGGATTACAAACACCTGGTAAGCATTTTAAACAGTTGAAAGCATTTGAAAGAAGTTTTGGAAGGGTTTGCATGGAAGAAGTAAAAGTAACCTAGCAAAACATACCTTTTTTTTCAATGCGTTACACTTTAAAAGTGAAATCTCATTACTATGGAATTTTGTAAACCTTCATATTCCACACAAACCCATTATTATGTATTTA
The DNA here is from genome assembly GCF_032062135.1 of Pyxicephalus adspersus. Lineage (NCBI taxonomy): Eukaryota > Metazoa > Chordata > Amphibia > Anura > Pyxicephalidae > Pyxicephalus > Pyxicephalus adspersus. Next base: position 20,724,409 of record NC_092867.1, on the reverse strand, counting down.
TGGTAAAGGGTAAAAATGTAAACATCTGATCAGGAGTTAATGAAACACGTTGGGATTTTTTTTGAGCTTTTACATAAATTTAATATTTTGCTGGTGTGAACAGGGCTCTGGCATAAAAGTCTTGTGTATGCTGACTCAATCAGTTTTGTGGACATTCTTGGAAATGAAATTTATGAGGTACTTTCAAGCTGTGTTTCAGTATCTACAGATGTGGCACTCTTTGCAAAATAATCATAATCTATATTTATAAAAATAACCTGAAGGTATTCATTGGGGAGAGATAATAGTTATCATATGTTCAGGGAGGGAAGTAAAAATGCTGATTACCAAGCTGAAGGCATGAAGATGTCTTGTTACTTCATGAATAAAGGGACACTCTGAATAGTCTTCTTCTGTCCAGTGTCCACTACGATCACACTTTCGCCAGGCTCGCGGCTCTTCTCCATGTTCTGCATAAAGCAGTGAGCTAAGTGCAAATGCTCTGCAGGGGTAGAAAGCCATCATGCCAGCTAATGTTCTAGGCCATCTAGGAAAGAAATCAAAGATTATTATTTACTTTACTACAGTAATACATTAAAAATGAAAACTTGTTAAGGAACCCTCTGTACTAGTTGGAGCTTGTCGATACTTAGCATTTCCCCACCACCACTACCGCCCACTCCTACTTCTTCACCTAAAGACCATCTGCCAGGTCTGTCCCAGTGTGGGTTAAATCATCTGATGACTAATGGTCTAGGAAAGTTTAGGAGATTTGAACTTTTTCAAAAGTGCAAACTTTTTAAATTACTTCCATCAGTCACTTTCCCCTGGTAAAGATTTAATTGTAACTGTACAAAACATGGAGTTCAATGCAAGGGCATTGGTGATAATTGAGCAGATTATGGCTATTATCTAATTTGATACAATGCACACCGTCATGAGACAAACACCTATGTTGTCCTCTGCAAAATCTGTAAGGTAAATTAGTTGTCTTCCATTTTAGACAAGTAAACAGTTACTAGTAATAGAAGTCCAAGTCCTATGGGCTGCCATAGGTCCTCATAGAAGGCTGTTTTAACAATTAAACACACATATATATATATATAATTATATTAGCACCCAAGACAATTTTTAATATTTGTTGAAATAGACTTTTTCATGAATAAAGTTGTCAATTTAACAATTACAATAAACTCTGCTGTCAAAACAGATATATCTCTAGGACAGATACTGTATTTCACAGCTTTCCACTAGTACCTGCTGTCTGGCTGTCTGGCTGTCTGAGAAACTGGTATAAGAGCAGAAAAGTAGAGACCTCTTCCATAAGAGATTATTAGCCTGCAGATCAGTCAGAGAATGCCTAAGTAACAATAGCTTTCACTAATCATATATTTAAGGGGTTTAAAAGCTTCCAGCCATTTACAGTGTATTCCCTTTCAAGAACACAACAGACTCAGGACCAACTTGTGAAATATTCCTTAAAATACATTTTCATGAACTTTTGAGAAGCATGATCGATAAGGTTGAGAATGTCTTCTTTTTGATTTATATCCAATGACAAATTGCCTTTGGCAGAATTTGAAGCTGGATGAAAGAATTTATAAATCTACTGACCGCTAGCAAAAAGTAATGCATGCTTCCCAGACTAGGGCTGGCTCTAAGACACTTTCTAGAGAATTACACAGCCAGGCTAAATGCAAAGCACAATATACTTGGATTAGTATAACCAATCAAAATTATACTTTTGTCTTTCTGTTTAACCTGATAACCTGTCTCTTATGAGTAGGTCTGCACTTCCTGTGCTGTAGCCATAACAGTAAATGACAGGCTACCTTTAGGTCTTTACTTAAACATATATCTTCAAGTATATTAACTCTCCAGCAGCAATACTTTTGGTATGTCTTTACCAGCCATTTACGATCGTCTTATTTTAGCTTACCTTTAAATTTCCCGTACAATTAATTATTAGTATTGTAATAGTATTGTATTATAAAATATATAAATATATAAAAATATATAAAATAATAGTATTGTAATAAAATAGTATTGAGAGCCCATGAACCATTCTTTAATGAAGCATACAATCCAATGTCTCCTATATAGTTTAAGGCAAATTTATGGGAAGCCAGTTAAACTACCATTATGATTTTGGGCCCCTTAACCTACAAACCTGATCATGATTTTCGGATGCGGGACATGTCCTGTTTAAGATTCCAGTCTGGGCCCTAAGTACTGCAAGGCAGAGTGCTATACACTGACTGCAGACAGCAATACAAATTTTATAGTGGTTCTAAACTTTGCTCATTCGGACCATAAATAAAAATATGTTTTGGTTGACCTTCCAATTTAAATATTGGCATATTAAAAAAAGAACCAGATGCATTATAATGAACATCTGGCTTATGCAGGTCATAAGACAGGTGTTCATTCTTACATATCTGGTTCTTTTTTTAATATTTTCACCATTAATGTTAGAATAACTAAGTTAATTTAGAAATCTCATGAGAGAGATGGGGAGATTTCATAACTATTCAATCATCCATCTATTCCAGGCTTGCATTTGGCTGGTCATGTCTGTCTGAATTCCTGTTCAGAGGTAGTATTAGTCTCTATATTTGGCCCTATCTGGGAACTGTGTCTGAAAAAGCTAAATGTGAAGTATCAAGTCCTGCAAAATAAGTATTTTAGGTAAATGAAAAAAAAAAAGGCTCAATGGAGCAGTCTTCACCTTTAGTAAGCCCCCGCTCAGTCTCGGGAGACTGGTTGTGTCTCCCAGCATTCGGTTGCCCCCAGGACTTACTGCGCAGGGGATGGAGTCTGGGAATGGGCTGGCAGCAAGCCAGGAGCCCACAGATAGCAGTACCAAGATTCCAACAAGACAAGTCCAGAATACAGAGCAGAGGTCATACACAAAATATCCGTTCCAGAAACGAAGTACACAAGTACAATACACAAGCACAGTTGGGGTCACAGGCAAAGGTGGGTCCAGGCAGTATAAACTGGCCATGTCAGACAGAAACAGGCAAGGTCAGCAACAGTAAATCAGACGATAAATATCAAGCACAGATTAGTCCAGCTAAACGCTACTACAGGCACCAATTACAGGGAGCAGAGAGGCTTTAAAGTCCCAGCAGCCAATAGCAGTGCAGGACTGAATCAGGAGCTGATCAGCCTCTAGATTCCCCTTCAGCTGTGCACAGCCTAACAATGGATGCTGGGGATGCCATAAATCCATCAGGGAAGCAGGGCCTGCTGGTATCCCAGTTCTCTTGGCTGCCGCAATTGACACTACTGGACAGAATAGACAGTGTCTATTACCACGATGGTGCACAGCACGCCGGACAGATAAGCATTTCTTAACAAAATCAAATTAGGAATCCTATTGGCTGCTGCAGGTAATGGGCCTGATTTAATAAAGCTCTCCAAGGTTGAAAAGGATACACCTTTATCAGTGAAGCTGGTAGAGCCAGCAAACTTGGAATAGATCCAGTCCAAGATTGAAAACATTTGCTACCAAAAAGCAAATGACTTTTAAGAAATCTTTTCCAGGTTTGCTGGATCACCCAGCTTCACTGATGAAAGTGTATCCTCTCCAGCCTTTACTAAATTGGGGCCAATGCCTTTACGGTTTTGCCTCTGTACATGTGTATGGTAGATAATCATATATAAGACAAAAGGAGTATTATCTGTGCTTTTGACAGTGATCCTCCACTTACTGGTTTTAGAGGTTTCTGCACTACAAAGTAGCAGATACATATCAGATTATGGATGTACAAAAGAGAGCAATAGGAGAAAATATAATACCAGTTCTCATTTGGTCAGTTCAAGTTATAACTAAATTAGTAACATTTTTCGAAACAATTATATAGTTCCAAACTTGCCAACAATTTCAAGTTTGGACTGGAAAAATATTTCCAGTCTGATGTCTGATCCAACTTTGGTGAAGCCATCTCTCTAAGGAGGTCTAAACTAAGGATAATTGATATAGTCAAATATTTTAGCCAGGTGTATTCTATGAAACAAAGACAAAAATACATAATTCTCAACTGCAACCCAGTCATTTGAAAGCAAGCTTTGCTTTGATCTCAATTGGTAACTACTACTAGGGTATTGGGAGGTATGCATTAATAATTCAATGACTAGCACCAAAGTACAGTAACTAAAACAATAAACAGAAATTACATTTACTACATTTACCTAAAATCACCTCTGTTATTGATTATTCTTTCCATAGGGCAATAGGGTGCTCCGGTTTCCAGAACAACAATCTCTATTTGCTTGGAGATGCTTCCATAGGAAGTATTTACTCGACATTCCCAAATACCAGAGGCATCTACATCAACACTGGATAAAATTAGATCACTGCAAAACATGAATTAAAATCAAGATTTGTTACACAAATAACACAGATTCTAGCAAGTAATAAATGTGACCTATTTATAACCAGGTTCCAATATATATTGGGTTTAGATCCATGCATACACTGACTTCTTTAACTGTTGTCCATTTATAACCCCCACAGTTATTAGCAGCAGGTAAATAGCCCATGATTTACATCCTGGCTCTTTCTATTTATGTTATTGAATGCAAAGGTTAGCCCTGAAATGACTTGTTATATTCTTAAGCAATACTCAACTGGATGTTGTAAGTACAGAGATTGATCACCAACATTTTTTTTCTGCAAGTTCTGCTTTAGGATTGTTTCCTTTTACATCCATCGCCAGATTTGGTACTAGACACATGCCTAGAAGTGCCAGTGGTTGCAATGGCAGATATTAAGAGCCCCAAGCTCTTTTCTCCTCATTTAATGCTACAGTCTGCATTAGAACCTGCTTGGATTACCTGAAAAACGACAGCTCAACAATAAGGTATCCTTGCCTTGAACTGCCAGCATAAATAGAAACTCCTAATTTTGCTCATTAAACTGCTTAGGAAAAATTTGCCTTTAACGGGGTTTATTCCACTTTGTGTTCTTTGGATTCTTGTTTCTTACCCATTAATTCTCACCATTAATGAACAATCGTCATTATTTAAAAAAAAAAAACAGATCCAGGATCCAAAAGGAGCCTCTGGGACTCTCTCGTAATGTGTTAAAAAGCCCAGTGCTTCCTAAAACGTATTTCATTGTTGCCTTCTCCTGTGATATTAAAGCATTTCAGCGAAATGCTTTCTTTTTTTTTTTTTTGTTTCAGGGAAATAAAAACTCAGTTTTCCTCATTCCAGCTCATAGTGCAACTGTTTTCTTTTGCATACCATGCATAATTTGTTTCTCAAGGGTTGGCAGGAATGTAACCCATAGTAACCAATATATATCTGCCATCAGTTCAGCACTGAGAACAAACCGCTGTCCAATTGACTAGTTTGCACACTGTTCTTGTTTTTAAATATACTTGCCAAAGTTCTAAAGACATTTTCCGTTTTCTTTTTCAGCCTACTAAGGTCATGCCTACTGATGAAAGACAAGAAATACAATATATTGGCAGGTTCTTCATTCAGAACAGCAATCCTTATGTGTGCTACACATCAGCGAGAGACTAGCTATAAATACAGATTGTGCTAACAAAGAAAGAACTTCCAGATAATTTGATCTTCAATATGTTTTTTTTCTAAAAATGGCAGGCAGACAAATCTTAAATATAGGGGCCTGTGGCGAAGAGCCATCAGGCAGAAAATAGATGAACATCAGGAAAACAATTGTAAGACGTCAGACATAGGAAAGAAAAATAATTCTGCAAGGCACCGACCAAATGAAAGAGTTTCTGCTTTTTAATGTTGTTCTGTTTAGCAGCTGATCACTCAAGCGTATGCGGTCTAGTTCTTTAATGTTAATATGTCAGCATATTGTTTTGTAGCAAAGACCAGCATATAAAGCTAAGCTACTCTGTATTGTTAATTTTCACATTTATATTTAATTTATTTTGCATTCTTCATTTTCATCAATATTTTTAGGATTAGACTGACCCACTGAAAAAAATCTGGTGATATCCCCCCAAAATTATTTTTTTGGTGCCATATAGGCAGTTATAGAACAGCTGCCTTTCCCTCTAGTGGGCTCTGTTGCCTTACAAAAATGTGCCACTGTTTCACTTTTGGATTATGCATTTTGGTGGGCTCTCATTCTTACATCTTCTGGTGAGCCCTAGTTCCCCAGTCTGACACTGGATACATTTAATTTGATGTATTTTCTATCTCTGTGCCTCTGTGTGCATCACACACAAGAAAATCCACAAGACAATGCACTTACTATACATCTAATAGTTATTATGTCCTCCACAGACACAAACATCCTATCAGAGCTCCTATATACCTTTGTGCTATATTACCATATTCACATTAACATACACTGTGTTAGGAAAAACAATTATTTTGAATGGGCTGACAATTCACCGAGCACCAAAAACCAGACCTGATTTTATTTTTTGAGTTTAGATCTTACAGTTTTTACTTTTTTTTTGTTTTTTTACTAATTTTTGGGTGGTGAATCCAGAAATTACCCCAGTTTTTTGCAATCACATCCAGTTTTTATGATACAGGGTACCCTCCATTTTTGTCAAAATACAAATTTTACATACAATGAAAAATAATGAAATAATACCTCGAATGAAATGTTTTTTTAAATTTCTTTTGTTCATACAAAGGATTTATTGTTACTCCATGACATTTTTTTTACAGTAAAACATTTGAAAATTAATCGAGTAAGCCGTTAAGGTAAAAATGTACGCTTATAGCTTTTTCTGGAATGTTCAGTGTTAGGACAATCCTGCCAGATGCTCCAACAATAGTCAGCCATCATATAGACATCCCATCTACCCCAATACTGTCCCCTTCCATTAACCTTCAAATCTTGGTGGAATTCTTCACCTTGCTCATCACTGACTTCACCAAGGTTTTTTCCGGGAAGTTAGAAAGATGGCTATGCAGAAAATGCACCTTGATACTCATATTGCAACCAAGCATTTGCATTTTGTAGCTCTCCAAGAGTTTCTTGACAATTTCTGTGTAATTATTTGCTTGTGTGTTTCCAAGAGAGTCCTTGACAAAGACTTTGAATGATAACCAAGCATTCTTTTCAACATTTGACATTGTCCTGATGAAATTTTCATCTTTGATGAGCTGGCGAATCTGTGGACCATCAAACACACTGGCCTTTGTTTTTTCAAATGACTATAATCATGTTCTTCAAGAGAGAAACTGGCACTGGGATTTCATCTGAATGAGCCACTGGGTGTATAGCGATGGTAGACTAGGATACTCTTTGTTACATTTATTTTTCTTGTTATATCCTGTAGTTTTCACTATACAAAAGTAACAGTTACTGAAATGATCTCCTGTCTCTCGGCAAACTATAGGTTTACCAAATGGCATCCTATAACCTGTTTTCTTTGTCTACATCCGTAAACCCTCAACACACTGTTTGCACACATTATGAGGGGCCCAAGACTTATCTTGATCACCAAGTTTAACTTTGAAATATGCCAAATAGGGTTGCTCTACAAATATGCTGATGTTCGCCCTTTGACTGGAAATGGTGAAACTGCCACAGATATAACAAAATGAATCGGGGTTGTTTAGGCGAGAAACAGAAGAGCCAGACATGATCTGAAAGAAAGGAAATACGTGTGTAGAAAAATAAATTTTTCTTATTCACTACGTAGAGCAGCGCACAACCTCTGACCACACTGTTTTGTGTGTAAATGAATAGCCTATACAAATCCACCCTACAATAATCGCATTAATATAAGCAGTAGAGAAAAACCTGACGTGATAGAAGAAAACTAACCGCACTTTAAGAATCAGCATACCTATTTTAAATAGTGTAAATAAGCTTAAAAATTGAAGTCAACAAAAAATTTGTTCAAAATTGTTCCCCAATGCAAGAGGCCTATTTATAAAGGGGAGAACATGCTATTCTTCAGAAAAATAGTATATTTTAAATTTTATTTTTTATTTCTGACAATGTGGGGTGGGATTCATACCCATTCGGAGAGATTTATCTGGACATATGTAAGCTCCATGGTACAATTTAAGCATCATTGCTCTGTGCATGGAGGATGATGTCACTTTCCAGGCTCTCCTAAAGTCTTTCAAAATGTCAGATGGAGATTTATTTGGAAACATTTCACACCATCAACTTAGGCCCGTTCTCCTCACTTCAAAGTTGATGTCATCACTGTATCTGGGATACACATCTGTTATTGCTTGTTTTGCAAGGACTTAATTAGATGTTTTTGCAAGGACTTAATTTGTAGGTAAATAAAAGGAATAGCCCTTGAAAATGGGTATAAAGCATGGGCGGCTTGGTAAGATATAGGTTTTTTAGTTGGGGGGTTCACAAAGGTTTTTAGTCGCACAAAATGAAACCCAGGGCAGTCCGTTCTGCCAACATAGATACAGAAGGGGGTATCTAGCACCTCCTTTAAAGGTAGTAGATCCTTATGAACATATAGGAGATAGCTTAGGTTCATTTTAGGGGTCATTTGGCCTAGAGCTAGTGGTTCCATGAAGCCAGTCCCTCAGATATCTTGTTATGGAAGCTCAACTATATAACTTTACATCTGGGAAGTTGATATCGCCATTTTTTACTGGTCGCTGGAAAATAAAAAAACTCAGTCCAGCTTGTTTTCCCTCCCAAATGAAATTTCTGGAAACTCTGTACAGATCTTGGAGTTCCTTGGGTCTCAGTATTATTGGTAACATCTGAAACACTACCATTTTAGTTAAACTAATCAACCCTAAATATAGAAATTTGAAAGATACAAGAAAATTTTTGCAGTTGGTCTAGGACTGTTTGCCAGAGTGGTGTTACATTTATTACCTTCTAAGTATTTCAGTTTTTCTTTGCACCTAACAAATGGGTATTGGGGGTTCCAACGGGGTCTAAGATATTTTGATAAGTAGAAGGCTTTTGATTTGTCCAAATTGATGGATTATCCAGAGATTGTACCATACTGTGTTAGCACCTGTAGCACTGCTGGGAGACTGCGTTTTGGCTTGGCAATGTATAGCACTAAGTCATCTGCAAACACAGTAACCTTAACCCTCCTGTTCTCAATGAGTATACCTTTGAAATTGGGGGCAGTTTCTAGCAGTCTTAATAAAGGATCTAGTGCCAAGTTAGAAAGTATTGGAGAAAGCGGGCAGCCTTGGCGAGTTCCCCAAGTCATTACGACTTGTTCAGATAGGCTTCCATTGAAGAATATTCTTGGGATGAGGTTTTTATAAATATATTGTATGTAAGATGTAAAGATTTGGTGAAAAGCCTTCTGGGTGTGCTTTTTCTGCTTCTAATTCCAATAACATGGCCTTCTGAGGGGTGGATTTGCTGCTATTGCTGTTCGTTGATACTTTTTTAATTACTACTACATTTGCATTTTGCAAAAGTGTTCCAGTTGCCATATTTACATAGCTAGATAGTTAGGTTGAAAAAAAAAAAGACATAGACATAGTTGATCCAGAAGAAGGCAAACAAAAACCCCCTACTTTAAAAAGAGTTCAATTTGATTTAACGGGGGAAAAAATCCTTCCTGATCCAGTGAGGCAATCTCATGTTCCCCGGATCTAAAGAGTACAGTCTGTACTCTTTACCTTAATACCCAGTTATATTATGTGCTTCAAGAAAAGCATCCAGATTTTTCTTACAGCAATCTATATAGAACTTTCTGAAACAACTTTCTTAGGGGGCCGGTTTCAAATTTTTACAGACCTTACTGTGAAGAATCCCTTCCTTATCCGGAGCTTAAACTTCTTTTCCTCCGGAAGCAAAGAGTGCCATCTTGTTCTTTGTAATGATCTCAAAAGTGAATATTTGGGAAGAGAGTTCCCTATATGGACCGTTTATATATTTAGACAGGGTGATCATATCCCCCATTTAAACATCTCTTCTCAAGAAAGAATAGATTCAGTTCAGCTAATCTCTCATCATAGCTGAGCACTTTATTCCTTTTATTAGTTTAGTTGCCTTTCTCTGCAATTTCTGCAATTCCACAATATACTTTTTGTGAACTGCTGCCCAAAACTTGACTGCATATTCCAGGTCTGTGGTCTGACCAATGCTTTGTATGTGGGGCAGGATTATGTCTCCACCTCTGCAGTCTTTTCCTCTTTTAATACAAGAAAATACTTTGCTAGCTTTAGATATTGCAGCTTGGCATTGTATGCTAATATTAAGTCTATTATCAACTAGAACCCCCAGATCCTTTTCCATTCTTCACTCCCCTAAATGTATTCCCCCTAGACAGTATGAAGCATGCATGTTGTTAGTCCCCAAGTGCATAACTTTACATTTATCTATATTAAATGTCATATGCAACTTGGCTGCCCAATCAAACAGTACATCCAGGTCTGCTTGTAGATTATAGACATCCTGTATGGACTTAATTCCATTACATAGCTTGGTTTTGCATGGTTGGGTTTTAAAGAGTGGTGGGTACTCTGATCTTCACTGTTGATGATAGCATTGCCATTTGGAAAATTGAAAACATTATAGGGTTTAATGAGAAGCAGTTTTTTTTTTGCCAAATTTCCGAATCATTTTCTCATATTTTCGATAGATACACAGAAAATAAAACTTTGTATTTTAAGTATATTTTACTGTTTTCATTGAATTACTACAGAAAAGTTGGAAACTTGTATATCCCATTGCAACAGACCATTGCAGTGTTGAATACAAATGTGTATGTAATAATAGGGGTTATAAATCCCATTTGTCTCAATTCCATTACTGTTAGAATATCTTATTGTGTTAACAAACATACTATTTTTACAGAATGGAAAATGTTAAACCTTCTCAGGTTTTAATTTTTTTAGGTACCTCATTGTACCAGAGACCTTTGGACCCTTCATTTTACACCTTGGTGTCTCAAGGGTAAAAAGAATAGGAAAACCTTTGCAAAGGATTTAACCTCCCTAGCAGTTCATTTATTTCCGTTTTTTTATGTCTAAAACCGGTGCATTGTTTTTCATGAAAATTTATTTTACAGTATAATGTAATAGTATGAGTTTATTAAAGTTTGAAACACAAAATCATGTAAAACCAATAAATTGAATAAATTAAAAAATCTATATATTTAAAAAAAAAAATTTAATTTTTTTAAATAAAAAAAAAAATACACATTATACTCATACTAATATATATACTGTAAAATAAATGTTCTTGAAAACAATGTACTGCTTTTACACATAGAAATCCAATGTATTGCATTCAATACAGTTATTTTGTATTGAATGCAATACAAATGGATTTTGAATTTCCCGCCGCGCCGGCAAGGTCACCAGGCACACGCACACGCACCGACGTCACCAGGAACTCCCCGGCGACTCATCGTGTGCAGAAGGAGGAAGAAGGAAGAAGAAGACAGATATCGCGGCGCTGGACGCTGGCAGATCGAGTAAGCGCTCTATTTACTAACCTTCCCATAGGTTTACATACCGAGTGCACCTAACCGAGTGTGACTCGGGGTTACCACTTTTAGCAACTTTTTTCTACCCCGAGTCACACTCAGGGTTACCTCTAGAGAGGTTAAAAGACAGTAGACTAGCTTTAAACCTTCCACACTTTCCTCCAAAGTAAAACATATTTGGTTGGAGTTGTGTATTATTGAAAATATTTTCACAAATCAAATGTACCTATGGTATATATAAAAAATGAAATATGCATATAGTGCTATGTAATGTATGTCATTTCATAATGCAACAAATGTCATTGTTTAAAGGTATTCATTTGCATGTTCTCCAAGCCTTACATCATCCACTAAATAAAGATAAAATATAAACAATGCATCATTAGCTTCACAACATGAATTTGAAAGAATTTATTATGAATCTCTGTTTTTCCAAGAAGCTATTTCCTATTAATCAAAAATAAAATGAGAAACGCTTCAGTCCGTGTATGATACTGAGTACGAAAATAGCGCAAATCTGTTGGGAGTGTCTGTGCTATGGATTAATGAAACAAATCTCATTTTCTTGTTTTTTTTTTTATTTTACAATAAGCATTTGAGCTCATGAGCATGCATAATCATTTGCATTACACAAGAAGGGAACTTTCACCTTAACCGTTACATTTTAATCCATAAAATAAATAAGTAAATTGTAAAAAGAAAATAAAGAATGATATAAGAAAGAGAATGTTTGTATCTGTACTAAAATGTATTCCTATAGTGAAAAAATGTATGTGTTCATATATGGTGTTCAGTTAAAAAATAATGACGAAACACTTATAGATAAATCAAAGTGAAGAAGAAAGTTGGGAGCAGTATTATACTTTTTTTATTGCTGTGGTGCCTGAAATGGTTTTGTATAGCCCTAAAATCCAACTTCAGTTTTTTTAAAAGGATTTTTAATTTGTAGAAAGAAAAAAACAGCAAATGTAATATAAAGCTATCCAAAGCATATATAAATTCCATGCTAGCCCACCCTACCTTATTTAATCTTAAGGTTTTTAATTTTTTTAATTCACTGGAAATCCCTATTTACTTTTCTGAGTCTGTGGGAAAGTAACACAAAGAGTCCTATGTCTTCTTTTGTATTGATGGCAGTGATAAAGGAGAATTCTTTTGGAACTCACCTTGTTTCCCAATGACATGGGCACTTCCCATAAGCTGCCCATCATCTAGGTCATCATGTAGTTTGGAAGACCCCAGCAACATGTCATGATGAGGGATGGTAAGAGTGGATCACTGTTCTTTTATAACAGTATGAAGCGCATAAAAGAAATGTGCTGGTGTAAAGTAATGGGTATAGCTAGATGAGGTGGGGGTGGTTAGGTGGGGGTTAGGCAAAAAAAGGACATTCCCCTTGAATAATGGGAACTGTTGTTACTATTACCCCCTAGGAAACGTTGAATTTGATGTGCGTCCTATGGTTGGCAGGTTTGACCTTCACGGCACAGTCCTGACCCATCAACAGCAATCAACTAAAGTGACTTGAGCATGGAACAATTCTAAGCACTACCCACATCTCTACTCACAATGACTGTGTATTTCCCCTAAATAATGAGACAACTGTAGTTAGTGGTATAATGGTACCCACTAAGAAACATTTTGAATATGATGTGTGTCCTATAGTTGGCAGGTATCACCTTCACAGCACATAGTTTTGACCCGCCAACTGTCACGTATAACAGGGAGGGGAGGGTAACAGAAAGGTAACACAGAAACAAGTAAAACCAAAGAGACTGTCAGATATTCACATATGCAGCTTGTCTGACAGATCCTCAAACTTCTGTCACGGAAGGGACCGTGACACCAACAGCCATCAATTCAGTGACTGAAACAGAGAAGAGGCCCAAGCACTGACCACAACAACTGTGCAATTATTTTGAATAATGGTAAATGTACTTTCTGTTTTCCCCTGGTAAGCATGTTGGATGTGTTATGCAGTACCTGGATAGATCCTGCCCCACAATTCTGGGTATAGTGCAATTTTAGCAGCAGCTAATACAATCAAAGGAAGAAAAAGAAGAATTATTCAAAAAACAATTGTAATAGAATTAGTGTTGTACATTGGGAAAAGAAGCTAGGAGATCAAAGTGGATGGAATTCTAGTACAGTTTGAAGGAGTAATTCAGTTGTTTCCATTTATTTTAATAGAAAACACATCTAGCAGCAATAGAAGTGTGAATTGGCCTTACATTGTAGAAAAGGATTATATGATCTGGTAAACCATACCCCCTAAAAATTGATTTAAAAAACTATGTAATGAGTACGTGCCTAAATGTTGGATAGCATATTATAATATCCTTACATTCTGCAAAAACATATGAACACACCCTAGGTATAAACGTTTAGCTGGAATATTTACACGTGCTAATAAAGAACTTTCACATCCGATGAAAAACAGTCAGTCACCTCATTCCTGAAATATTATTAAATGAAAGCAGTTTTAGTTGGCATGTAGGTGTAAACTTTAGATTTTAGAGAAACCCGATACAACGTTTTATGTATTCAAACTTGGAGAGCTGCCAAAGAAAATGCAAGGAAACTGGCTGTGGTGTAAGAAAGAATATATTAGCAGAAATAAAGTGTTTATACAGTATTAAACAGTATGATTTCGTGCAAAAAAAAAGCACAATTATTAATGCGAAAGGTTTAAACATTAGGGACAAAAAATATAATTCTTCACTCATGTTTCAGAAAAAGAATCTGTCACAAAGCAAAGCTTTAACATAGAAAAAGTACATATTACTATCGTCTTAGATCTAGGGAGACAAGGTAGATCCAGTCAAATGACTGCTTCTATTTTAATGTAAAGTTTACCTTTTTTTTTTTTTTTTTTTTTTTTAATTGTTGTCCATGTACCTTTTTTAAAAAGACGAAATCACATTGTACAGTGGTAGGGTCAAGTGAAGTCAAAAAACATAAGAGAACCCCTTCTTTAGGTATACATATGCAGCATTACCACTGTCTGGTACCTTAAATAGTATACGTGTCACCAGTATGTAACTAAAAAGTGTATATGCATGTATGCACATATGTGGATGTGCACACACCATGGAGTTGAGATGCCTATACAAGCAAATCATAAACAGAAGTATGCGCATGCATTTGAACCAACTACTTAATTCTTCTTCTCTTACACACTGTACCCTATTGACTGGATACTTCTAACTTAGCATGCAGTGTGTCAGACCTCTGCAGAGAAGCTCTGCTTCCCTACCCAGAACAAGCTAAGCACTTGCAGAATGCAGACAGATACAGGCTTTCTACTTTTCCAAAGAAATACTGTAAGACACTGAACATCTTATGTTTACATTCATCTAAAATGTATTTAGTGGATTTAAATGAAATTAGATGAGAATCAATCCAGATGGGAACTGAGTGGGACATTAGTTTTACCACTTCACTCCAGTGCAGCCAAAATCTAATCTATACTATTTTTGTATGTGTATTACAATGTGTTATGGTGCTTTGCAATCCGGGTTCATTTGGGTTTGAATGAATAGGTGTGTTGGGGTGCAATTTAAAATGAATAGACCTAAATGCAATACACAGAACAGCTATGCATTAATACAACACATAGGCCCTAATGGGCTCAGTATAGAG
The DNA here is from genome assembly GCF_032062135.1 of Pyxicephalus adspersus. Taxonomy (NCBI): domain Eukaryota; kingdom Metazoa; phylum Chordata; class Amphibia; order Anura; family Pyxicephalidae; genus Pyxicephalus; species Pyxicephalus adspersus. The sequence goes on along the minus strand of NC_092867.1, from coordinate 20,709,389 downwards.
TAAGTTATATGAACAAAACAGACAAATCTTTTGAATAAAAAAAAAAATGCTGGTTCTTAAGAAGAATGGATATATGGATGAGAGAGGTTAAAAAGATATCTAAGCAGTTGATCACTTGGATAGCTAGTTGGAAACATATCCAAGTAATATCTGAAATATAACTGTTCTTGAACCGTGTGTTCATAGAGAACAGTTAAGTAATGAGCTTAAACTCTTGCATTCACGTTTAGCTGCAAGCAATGGGGTGGTTATCCGGCTGGAGGCATGCCAAGATTCCAAATGAATTCTAACACCTCTAGTGAAATTGAAATGATATGCTTCGGCTTCAGCAGAGCAAACCAGCCAGGTACATTTTATAAAGAAACCGCTTAACATTTACTAATAGGAAGAATGGCTGAAGCATGGAAATTTGCCTTTTTATTACTTTTATTTTTAAGTTAAGCTCTACAAGATTTTAGCAAGATGATCTGTAATACATTTAAAGTAATGTATTCCTCTTTTACGTTTCATAAAATTGTATTGGCTAATTTTTTGCACAGTTATGCTTTTCGCATACATTTAAAGAATCAGACCACCTAAAAATAATATCTCAGATGACAGAAAGTGATGTGATGTCACTGATATAAGATGTAAGTACTTTGATCTCCAATCTACACACCTATTGCAGCCTTACTTATACAACACAACTATGGGGTCCACTAACTACTAATGCATTTCATTTGCTTACATTATGCAGGAAAAAACAGGACCACCCAAAGCTCTAAAAGTTCAGACAATCTATGGCACCTCATAGCTAGGGCTTATAAACCCCAGGAGAAGGTGGGATGAGATGAAAAATATGTAACTATTAATACAATATTGTTATTTTAGTACAAGGCTCCATTTTCTGATTCTGACCTGAAGAAGTGGTTTCATCCACGAAACAAAAATTGAGATAGCATGTTATCCAATGATTCCAATATGCCCACTTGGGGGGATTTTTATCCTTTTTGTTATATGATATTATATTTTGTATTTTTTCATTATAAACCTGAATTTTTATTATTATGCCAGTAATTCCCTACTTTTACCCCCTTGCCTTGTTTGTTAAGAAATACATTTTTCATTTGTTGCATTTTGGGGATATGGCATTCACTTGATTTGTACTGTCAGGAGATTTATTGCTGTATTGCTCCTACTGTCTCAAATAAAAGTACTGCTTGATTTACCCAACTGTTCTTTTGCATATTCATTTATTATGGTGCACAAAATGGGTGCATGGCAGGAGTGTGTTATTTGCCCACATATGTTGAACTAAACAGTATCCCTTTTCCCTATATCCAAAAGTAGTGTGGTATGGAACAAGTGACATCTTACTTTATTATGGCATGTATATTACTCATTCTCTGTCTATGCCTGCCTTGTGAATTCTAACCACTTGTCCAATTATTAAAACTTTTCAGAATATGTCTAAAGAGCCAGGACAGCAGCTAGCCTGACCAATATTTGTCCTTTTCTGCTAGTCATGCAGGCGTGTAAAACTCTAATTGACTTGAATGAGTTTATTGTAAGGATTAGAATACTGTCAAATGTTCACTGAGATAGAAAGTGACATGGCATGTCTGTACACTGGTGGCACAGGGCACAATGACAAAGAAGGACTGTAAATAAAAATACTGGTCTGGAGGAAAGAGTGTGATTTGTATACAGGACAACAGATATGTGCATCCCCATATGCAGTAAATATTATACTGAGAATACCAGCAGAATTATGCAAAACAGTGGAGTTTTTGTACCCAGGCATACTTCACTGCAGGGGCAATATAGTATAAAATTATATTAAAGGCAATAAATTATAGCTAAACTTCCATCAAATATAAAAGGCAGATATGATGCAAAACTTTACCATTGATACATTATTTTAGGTATTTTTGTAAATGCAAATGGTGTAAGCATCTAAATATTACTTGGTATCAACCTCCAGCAGTCTGTTGTATATATTTTGCCTGGAATTAGATGGATCTAGCCTTGTAGACTCCACCCCTTGACTAACCACCCCACATAATTCATTTTTAGACATATCTTCTAACCTCACTCATTGCAAACTCTTTTAGGGCCAGTGTGGACATATAAAAATAAATCATACAATTATTTTGAGGCATTATTTGTGCCAAGAAAGAAATTCTCAGTAATAACCTCTGAAAAAATGTCCTCAAAACAGTACCTGGCCATTGTGTTTCCAAGGGTGGGTCAGGAGATAATTCAGATATTTTAACAACACAGTCATGCTTTCAGGAAAACACTCAGGACCATGAAATAACTAATTTCTAGAATCTGCTGCCAGGATTTATGGGATTTTACTCAACTTCATTCCCTTTGTTCACTTAGAGAAACTAAAACAATGGGAAAAGAACTCAAAACGGATGTTAAATATTGAAAATAGAAGCAGCCACAGAAATACATTTCTAAACATCTGAACGAGACCTATTTTAATCTCACATTGTTTATTTGCACTCCAATCCGAAGTGTTGGCGAATTTCTGTTGTAAAGATACAGCAGAACATAGTGTTTGTGGCTTTACAATTTTAAATCATATCACATAAATATAAAAACTCAATATTTATTATTTCTAATATTTATGTAATGTTTATATAATACATGCATCTAAACATATGTCATTGCATGTGTCTAGCACAGGCATGACCACCAAACTGCGGCCCAATACAGTTGTTTCTCTGGCACTTTGGGTGTTCTGTGGCTCTGGCCAGTGCCACCCCATGCAGGGTCAGGAGAAGTACCCCGCTGGAGGGGTGCACCGCCAGAGCCATGGAACACGTCCCCTGTTGGTATCCCGGCTCGTGGAGGTGGGCAGGCTGTGTCCCTGCACACAACCCCCCCACTCTCCCATCACAGGCTCAAATCAGCGATGGGAGAGTGGGCGTTCAGTGGCGTCATGATGGCATAACCCCACCCACTCTTCCATAGGCCCGGCCCCTCTTTCAAATTTTATATTGTGGCCCCTGACTGAAAAAGTTTGCCTACTCCTGGTCTAGCACTACATGATCTCTACAATGAGATGCTGTATCTTCACCTGGTATTTGTAAGGGTTTATCAGAGGCAGCTCTGAAGCTGTTGAGTCGAGTGTCATCACAAAACGGAACATGCAAAATTGAATTAAAGCAGAAGAATGGCTTAGACCAGTGTGTTTCAATCAAGATTCCTCCTGAGTTTGCTAGGGGGCAGTGTGCCGTTTGTGCCTTTTTTGGGTATCTGTAAAGGTGACATTCTTCCCACTGGCCAGCAATGTAAGAGACATTCTTTCTGCTGATCACCACAATAATGTAGTATAGGTTGCGGATTTAATACTTATAGCAGAGTTTCATTAAGACCTGAAATAGAAAAACACTGGCTTAGACTAAGAAGGCCTTTCAAGAAAAAGTGATGCAGGGTAATCATATAAAACATATATAATATATCTAATAAAACATTCTGGAGTCTCTTTTAGTGCCCCAAAGTCAAAAAGAGTGAGCTGTACTCATTGTCCAGTTCATTTATTTATTATATGATTCTGTCATCTTGTAATTATTTTATAGGTATTATATTTTTGTTTTTTAGGTTTATAGAGCCATGTTTTATCATATGTATGTAAAACATATCCTTGGTATAAAAGGATCTCCAGTTACAAGTGTTTTTCTTATTAGAGTGAACCTGAGGAAACCCTCCATCAAATGTAGGATTTTCCTGACTGGCTGGTCATAAAGCAGTAGGTATGACCTTTACCTGCCTATTGAGAAGGAAACGTACAGCCTAGATGAGCACAGGTAAGGGGCACTAACCTGCTGAATCTTTTCCCATATACCAAATTTAAAGTTTGAAAATGTGAAACCTGTAAACACAGAAGATCTTAAAAAAACACAGCTGAAAAGGGAATATGATTTAACATTACATGACCTGATTTTCCTGTCTCCCTTCATGTTTTCCTTCTTCTAGTTTTTCTTCACAGCTCTTTCATTTCCCTTCCTCGATAACTCTGCTAATGCCAACCTTCAGTGAAATACTCATTGTATGAATACTTCAAGCAGAACTAAACTCACCAATTAAACTTTGTCCTATCTCAAAGCACCAATAAAATACTGTCCATGGACAGGTTTTAGAGTGTCCATAATTACCCTTATGTTTTTGTTTCTTTACTGCCTCTGACTAGCGCATCATCACTGCCTGCCGCATTACCTGCATCCTAACAGTGCAGGTACAATATCACCTTGTCAGGGTGATGTAAGGCACCCACTTCAGCATAGGTGTATTCCTGTGACGCCTTTAAATACCCTTGTTTGAAACACTTTAAATATGTGTGGTTTGAACACACTGTAGAAACTTTATATTGAAAGTAATTCAGCAGTCCGCAAGGATGCTGACCCAGAATGTTGTCTTGGTATTGAAGCAAATCATGCCAGGTGTCCATAGGGAATGCAATAAATGTACTGTGATAACGCATTCTGATGCAGGCTGCATCAAATGCATGTTGAAGCACAGACAATCTAAGATGGCACTGGTTTCAGTACCCAGGAGGGGTCTGTGGTCTATTTTAAAGTCTAATAATTTAAGTATTTTTTGTGGACTTAAGATGTGCAATTTTGGTTGGGGGGGGGGGGGGGGTAGGATGGTTCAGCAGATTCTTGTTGAGTTCATTTTTATTGTAGGGCTGAACTTCAGACAAACAGCTAACACACATAACAAAAATAAACATGTACTGTTTTACTTGATAAAGAATTTGTATTACAGTCTATACACAC
>NC_092867.1:20677722-20703761 GCF_032062135.1 Pyxicephalus adspersus | reverse complement strand
AAAAAAAAAAATCATGAAAAACAGTGGATCACTTTTGGTACAGAAATCTAGACCTCAGTGTAAAGCTCAGGTGGTTAAAGCTGTACATGGTGTTACAGAGCAGTAAATTTTTTAAATAACAATTTTCATCACCAGATTAAAACAGCATGCCCTGATGACTTACACACAGCAACAGAATCACTGTCTGATTCATTTCCACTTAGGTTCAGACTAAGTTTACACTCCATGTTTAACTGTCACCTTTAAAAGGTAATATTGGAAATTTAGCCATTTTGCCATTTTGCCATTTCCTTGCAATCGTTGCTACATGCAGAATCCAAAAGCAATGAACTACTCCAAATGCTTAAACAAATTACATAATAATTTATAAAAGTTAGGGTAAAATGAAATGTTTACTACTACAAGAAAAGATCTGCACAAGTATTTGCATCTGCCTAGCTGTTACTGCTCCCGCAGCCAATTGGCAGCTGCCTTACATTGCAGTTTTTAACCACTAATCTGAACTTAGCCATAAAAGGGGCTTTTATCAAGGTATTTTGGGTTTTGACACAGATTTTTTTTTTATCAAGCGCCAATAAACCTCAGTTGACCTGTGGAAGAAGCAACCGTAACAGATCTAGACCTCAAGCATGTGTTTGGTAGTAGAAAATGGTTAGCATTGAGGATTATGCAAGTGATTGAACAGGTAGCCAAAAAAGAGAGACAAGGCAAAATTTATCTGCTAATTTAAAATATATGTTACAGTCCAAAAAACTATCCTTGCTTAGGTCATAAAACAAAAGGAGGAAAGTTTTTTTTTTATTATTATTATTTTAAAGAGTTTAGAATATTTCAATAGAGAAACACATTTCTCAAGTATATTGTTTCGGTAAAAGGAGTGTAGTTAGACCGGAATGCATGTTTTTTTTTGTAACTGCAATCACCAGTGATTATTTCTTGAGGCTGCCTTTCAAATATACCAGTTTTCTAACATTGCAAAATAACAAGTGCCCAGGCATTGTTTTTATAGAGCCAGACCCCTCTCCCAGTTCTCTAATGTTCTAACATTCCCTAACTCAATGAGTCGTGTGAGTAAATAATTTCACTGATAACCATAGCAAAATAAATAAAACAAAATTTTGTATCTCCACAAAAGAATGTAAAATTACACTCTAGCACATAATTATACCTAGCTGAATGAAACTGCAGGAAGGAGGAGGTAGATGCAAAACAACTACAGTTGTTGGTAATGCAGATAAGATTAATTTGTGTCTTTTATAATATTTATTTTCTTTATTATGTTATCTAATAGAACCTCTTTCCTTGTCATTCAGCCATTTGGAATTCCTTTTATCCCCGTGGCACACAACCTGAGCTAGGCCTCATGGTTCTTTTCACTTTCCTGCCATTGTCTTTATTCTTGTATATCCTGACTCGTTATACACATTGCACATTGTTATGTGGCTTGCCCTCCTATTTAAGGTGATATAAATATTTTGTAGCTAAATCAATGCTGTAGTACAAATATACATTACTATGTATCTATTGCACAAATTTTACAGGCAAATATTTGTTTAAGGAATTATTTATAAAGCCTCTTACCGCGTAATTAAGCAGCAATCATGAACCGTGCTTTCTTCAACATATATCCCGCTCTCTTCGTCACTTTCAATCAGTCGTCTATTATGGAGCCAGTAAATATCACTTGTGCCTTTCATGTAGGTAGCAGAACAATGAAAGGGGAGGCGATCACCATGAAAAACAATCTGCTTTTGTGATGGAATCATCTGAAACATCGGCAACTCCAATGGTCCATCTGATTAAAAAAAGTAAGAAAGCTGAAAGAGTACATTTTCTATTATCAGGGTTTGTGGCTGCAGTTTTTTTTTTTGCATATGGGTAACCAATTTTACTTTTGTTTAATTTTTATTGTGGACAATACAGCACTACAAGATACATTCTTCTATAAACATTAAGCAGTGAGTGATGTGTTCAGTGGAATAAAGTCATGATTGTTTGCCTTCACCCATTCTTCAGATAAACAGTAGGTAGTAAGCCACTGTCAGGGGAAGAACTGTCCCAGTCCGCAACCACTCAATGCTACCTGTTTATCTTAACAACAAAATTTTTTAAACAAAAAAACTTTGTTGGAATCCTTTAGAACCCAGAGTTGGATGTTTAGGTTAGTTTTTTAGTAGGCCCAAATCGAAACATTATACTACAGCAACACTCATTGTTGTGTGGACTAAAAGCTATGGGAGATACACTAGGTATTGTTATCAGTGATGGAGGGGATATTTAATGGAGACACTTGTTCTGCTGACTGCTCACTATGTGGACATATCTTTTCACATTTTATTAAGTCTCTGGAACAAAAAGTGAAGTGAAAACCCACAAACTGAAAACAGCAAAAATGAACTTTCAGGTTTTGAACGTTCCCAAATGTATCTAAACCTAAAAAAAAAGTTTGGTTATACATACACATTAAAGCTGAACTCCAGTCAAAGAACTCGGCACATGATCAAAATGCATAAAGGTAACTGTTCTGTTCATGCAGTGTGAGAGGTGAAAATTGTAAAATTGTATGGCAAAATGCCATACTGGCCTCCCCAACATCTGCAGTCTAAGCAGATCATAAACCCCATTACCAATATTCCAATTTTGACTTCTCTGAATTCTGTCAAAGTCAATAAATAAACCATCATCACATCTCTAAGCACACTCCGGCCCCATAGCCCTCACAAAGGGCCAGGGGTCTTCATGGTATTTATGATATGCAAGATACAAGATGGCAGTAGCTTGAACAGACATGAGGGAGTAGGAGTGCAGTTTATTTACTAGTTGTGCACTGGTAAGATGTTCCTAGAATGTTTTTAAACACTGGCAAAGAATAAGAAGTATTTTGTATAGATGAATTATGTCTGCAAATTGAAGTCTGTCTTAAAAATATTGGATTGGGTTTTACAATGTTCCCATATTACATGTTTTAAATATATTAAATATATGTAGCATTGGGACTGTCCATGATTTATCCAAATAACTGCCAGCTGGGCAATGAAACTAACAAAATCATTCGCCAGATACTTGATCACACTTTGCAGTTTGTAGACACTGAGATAATGTTCAGAAACACTTTAATTGGCATCACTTTACATGTTTTTCAATCCATCGTGTGGGAAAGACTAGCTGATTTTGTTACTTGTCTCACCTTATGAACTTTCAGAGCATGCCCCATTTTTGTTATGCAGCTAAACTTACATAAATTTTTATTAAACCATTTTCAGAGGAGGCGATTTAATCCCTAAAGGATGATGTCATAAACAAATGATGAGAACTGTACTTACAGACGACTCCAAAACATCTGCAATTCATTCTGATGTTTTATATGTGATTTGTGACATGAATCCCAAACCATCTTTATGTGATAATCTCCCCAACTCCCAGGGATAGCAGCATGCTGTTCTGAGACCTAAATTCCTGTCCACTGAATGGCGGATAGAATTTTCCATAAACACAGAAAAGTTTAAAGTTGACTTGTTGCTGTGTGTCCTGCTGTGTTGTGCATGTTCAGGCAAAGGAATTCTCCTGAGATTTTGAAGATGCAGGAACATCAAATTATAACTGAAATGTTCATCACTGTTGTCATCATTTTCAGTCTGCTTCTTCTAGCAGGGATCTTGCATGTTTAGTTGCTACTGGTATTTGGTCACCCAGCTGAGCACAGATCATATTCATTATGTGGATGAAGGCTTCCATTTTCTTCATGTGTTATTTGAATACATAAGTGGGCCCCATTAACAAAGCATTAAACTGGTTCCCCCTATCCTTATATACTGCTTGGCCAAAAAAAGAAAAAACAGCCGCACGTTCTGGAACATCTTTAGCTTTGATTATGGCATGCATCCACCTTGGTATCATTTAAAAAAGCTTACGCAACAACATTGATTTCCAGCCAGAGTTGCAATGAATTTTTGACAAAGTATTGATGATGGGACAGTCGAATTGCCGCAATAAGTCTTCCCCTGCACATCCCAAAGATTCTGAATAGAAATAAGGTCTGCACTCATCCACAATACTGAGAATTCCTTGACAAATGATGATAACATTTAAATAAGTCATGAAAAGATGTTGACTTTGCCCATTTTGTAGGGTGTGGAAATAACAAGGAAATATGAGAGACCTGCTTTTGACACAGAACTGAAAGCTTGATGGCTGCTTGTATTTTAAAATGAAGCTAAATCATGAAGAAAGTGCTTTTTTAGAAAACATCCATAAAAATTCATTGCCTATTGGTTTAATCTGTGATGACGACTCAAAAACAGGAGGATTAGTAGGACTGGAGTTTCATTCTATCTGAATCTGTAAGCTGGACAGTGATACAAAAATGACAGTTACAATACAAAGTTCTTGCATTCACCCCTTTTGAGTTGAAGTTCACAGAATAGCTGGGGTCCTTATGATTATGCTTCATTCATAATGGGTTGCAGATTTTCTTTACTTCAAAGGCCGTGCTGCACCAGGTAGTTCTATGCAGTGAATATCGCTGGACTGTGAGGTAAGAAAGTATTGTACTAGGCAGGCTGCACTCCGGAGGATTTGAGGATATACGGTAAGGGGGGATGATTAATGGATAATTGTACTAAAAGATACAGGTGTTCTTTAAATCAAACCTAGGCTCAGGCAACCTTGCCTTTCAAATAATGCAAGGCAGTTTAGCCAGTAATAATATAGCATTTTCAATGCACTCCAGTAATCTGGATCTCCTGTGGGGGTGGGATATGCCTCTGTTTCTAAAATCCTGAAACGCACCTGCATAGCTAAAAGAATGGTGTGTGCCTTGACACTGTCACATGAAAGGAAAAAGCTCTGCTGCTTCTAATTAAGAATTATATGATAAAGGTATGATTTTTGTCACATTAAACGATGTTAATCAATCCCATTAGACAGGCAAACGTTAGATTTTTAAATACCAGTCTACTCAAAAAACCTTTACAGGTCAGATTTTATTAACTGTACTAATTGAAACACAAGAACAATTTGCAGACAGGCTGTCTTGTCACATGAAGCCCCTTCTATTTGAAGGCAGTGCAGTTTAAACATGTGAATATAAATGCAAAGTGCATTTTTTGACCAGTGTATGACCTGCTCTAACACCAAAGCAGGTTGAATGCACCCTCTAATACACAGTTTCTCAACCAGGGTTTCTCAAGAGGCTGCCAGCGTATTCTTGAGCAATGAGCAGTTTGTGCCTCAAAGGTCAGTTTAACTGATACCAGTGATCTTTTTGGCTATCTGTAAGGGTGACATTCTTCATACTGGCCAGCAAATATAATGTGAGTACCAAGTTGAAATACTGACCACCCATGTTAACAAGGTTAAGAAACACTGCTGTAATCTGTCAGCCTTACTAAACTCAGTGGGAATTTGCTAACCTGTTTCTGAAGTGCATCAAATGCAGAACAACAATTCCCACCTACACATAGGCTTTTTATATTTGTATAGCTAAATCTTGGTAGGATTATTATAGTTAGATCATCGACCAGTTCCTAAAATTATGCAGACCTGGAGCTAATACTGTAATTGTACATTATCATCAGGATTGGCTATATCTGTAATAATTATTTTGGTTAACAAAGAACAGCTAATGCTAAAGAACTATATTAGATTTTTCTGATTTACATAGTCAGTTCAGTAGCCATAAGCCCTTTATATTTAAATAATGTTTATAAATCTATCCAACAATATGAAAATAGAGGAGTTATATTATTATATTGGACAACATAAAATTTACAACTCATTTATACATATTCAGCTTGCTAAAGATAATAAAGTATTTATTGCTTACCAATAGTGTTGAGCGAACCCGAACTGTAAAGTTCGGGTCCATACCGAACTTTACAATTTTGGGTACCCTAACCCGAACTTTGAGCCGAAGTTCGGCCGAACCCGGTGAACCCGAACTTCCAGGTGATTGCTCATCCCTACCCACTAACCATTAATATTAGTGTTTAGCGAACCTGAACGGTAAAGTTCGGGTCCATACCGAACTTTATGATTTTGGGTACCTGGACCCGAACTTTGAGCCGAAGCTCGGCCGAACCAGGCGAACCTGAACTTCCAGGTGTTCGCTCATCCCTATTTATCAAGAAATAAATAAGACTTTTAATCAATCTCACACACTGTAGGCACTGTGGCGCATTTCACACTTAAAGCTCATGTCAGAGAATTGAAGAAAAGTCTTAACCACTTCTTCCCTTTTCTCAGACAGTGACAAAGCAAACTTTTAACCTAATGAACAAGAAGAGCAAGTGCCCTAGCAAGAAGGAATATTATGAGAGGAAATGATGTCAGTGTTTCTGCAGTTGACTTTAAGGATTCCTTGTTTCACATTGCCTGCAGCTATAGAGGACAGCAAGGGCTTGTTTTAAGCTTTTAAAGAATATATAAAAATTAGTCATTTAGTAGGTAGTTTTCATTCCTGGCATGGATTCCCCAAAACAGGATTCATTATTTTATTGAGTTGAATGGCTCATTGTTTTTGCAGTGTTGCAGAGGTCCGAATGTGGTATTCAGAATTAAAGCTACAGCTGGCTGTAGCTGATTCCCCCAGCAGAACCGTCTGCTTATATCTTACATGCTGCTATAAACAGAAACGTAATTCTTATATGCAAACTGCACCCATATGAACAATCTAAATTTATAATACATTTATGAAAGACACCTTAAAATTAATTTTAATGTGAAATTCAAAGATGCTTTTATGGCTATAAGAATAATTTTGGATGTATCCCATAGACTGTAAAAGATTGCTCTCTAGAGATGCTAATCTTTCACATGCCAAACATCTGGTTTACTATATCAGTTTGTGGATAGTCTGACCTGCTTAACTACAAACAGGAAACATACACAAAGAAAATACACCAGGTGGAATTTTGAATTCCCAATGCTGTATATGAAACAGAGATTGAATAAAGAATTTTGTGTCATACAGATAAGATTACTTGTTCCTATAAAATTGTTATATCTCTAAATATATAGAAAGGCTATGGGCCAAAGAAACCAACTAGCCCCCATAAGAACATTTTAAACTATATAATAATTCTTTTTCCTATGGTATGAGATTTTTATGTTTATGGAACAAAATACATCTAGCATGTGTAAGTTTGTAATGCCCATACTAGTGATAGCACTCAAAGATAAGTCCTCTTTTAAATAGGGTTTACAAAAACACCATTCCATAGCCCTCCTGAACCAAGCTTTCAAATAAATTACATATTTGGACATATTTCATTGAAACATTCATGATCTTTGTTTCTATTTTTGATTTTTTTTTTGTACATTTCTGTTCTCTCCCCCGGTTGTGTCTCTGCACAAGTTTCCTTACATTTGAATGGATCCAACTTCAAATTAGGATTTGATCAGATGGCCAAATGGTCTGACGACCACACTTGACAGTCTTTAAAATATGCTAAAAAATGGTGCATGGAGTTGAAGTTTAAAGTGGAACGCCTTCCTTGCCTTCAAGGCCTTCTCCTATAAAGAAATTGTTTGTCCTATTTCACTACATACTTTGAGCTTCTCATCTGAAGCTGTAGCAAGTCAGACCGTGCCCTCCTGATTTCCAAGATGGAAGACAAGTGAGTCATGGAAAACATAAATCTATCCTTTTTCTCCCAGGCCTTACTGTAACTGTCCCACCACTTTTATTAATTGTTCCTTCAAAAATGAAGGGTTAGTATCCCATTTAGGCTATACCTAGGGTGACCTACAAACAAATGCAGCCTGTCTATAGAAGCCCACTTCTCATGGATGACATCAACTCATCAAGGCAATTTGATATTTGCATAATTCCTCTTAAAAGTTTACTACTTGCATAGGTGCGGAGGGTTTTTAAGAGGAATACTAAGAAATGAACTGAAAACCATTGCCATGACAGGCCTGTTCCAGTAATTTTGGGTCCTATATACAGAATGTACTGGAAACAGAAAAGAAACTGCCTAGCATAAGGGGAAAAAAGGAACCAGGAAAGGCAAAATGTACATGGAATTACAGGTGGAGCAAAGCATTAAATTCAGTGGCCTAGTGTGTACCTAAAACATCTGGTGTGCAGCACAGATATAATGTGAAGAGTATTAAACCATTTTTTAAGATGGCACTTTTTGGAAGATCATGGAAGAAATGGCTTCTTTAGGACAATATATAATATTTATACCACTTATACTAAAAACCATACATAGAGACAAACTAACGATTTTCAATGCAAGAATGACAAACAAGTATAACACTGCCTTAAGAACAACTTTTTCCCTCACCCTACGCTCTTGTGACTCTGTTGCATGTGCCATGAGAGGAGACTAAGAAGGTGATCCAACTAACATTGCTCAACCACTGAGCCACCATCATCATTGATCCACCATTATACAAACCATTTCTCCTGTCTTCTTTTAGGACATGGTTTTCTCTGCAAACTAGAAGGGAGGAAAGAAGTGTAAAGTATATAGGGTTGGGGTAGCCAAAAGGGAGTGGGGTTGTGATGTCGGAGAAGAGCTTAGAAGTGAGCGTGGGGTAAAAGTACCAGAGCAAAGCAGAGGAGTTGGGGCTTGCCCCTGCACCTAAGGAGCCAGGCAATTTAAAGCTGCCACAAATGTCCCCCACATGCAACATGGCACCCAAGGCAAAGTCCTCTGCCTGACCCTGATCACCACACACAAATGAACTGGGAATGAACAAAGGAATTGTATTCAGTATCACTAAGAAAAAAGAAGAAAATGCAGCAGATGTTATGAATATGAACGTGCCTGCAATAAGAACTGTGTCCTGAAGTTACCTCAAATAAAATGAACATTTTAGAGATAAAATAGCTACTTTTTTTTCTGGACCACACACAGAGTTATTATGAATTATATAACTAGCATAAATGGACAGTATTAAAGCAGGATCTTTGAACTACACTTGGGGAATATAAAATGTAACATTTGCTCTTTTTAAGATATGTTGCACAGCAAGTGGTACTTTCAAGCCAGGTCTTATTGCTGGTGTTAAATAATTCCTCTAACATATACAGTAAGCAATTACAATCAATTAACACAAATAACATAATGTGAGTTTTCTCTATGGCACATTGTTGTCTTCATGAAATAGTACAAACTTAGTGGTAACAATGGAACCAACTGGCGGACAAAATATTTTGGCACTAGTTCTGTTTCCAAACCGTATGGTACTAGCTACATTGTTTTGCTAATAAATATTGATTGCATATTACTTTTTTCCTAGTTCTAAAAAACTTTATATATCATGTCTTTCTGGCAAGAAGATGGTAATAAGAAATCTGTGCCTATATCCAAGGTTATCACACAATTTTCTGGCCCCAGATGACTCCTACTAATATAAACATTGGGAAAGTAGCACAGGGATGGCACAGTTGCAACAATGGAAAAGTGACATTTTTTGTGACATCTTGACAGTACTGCTTGATTTCAATTCTTCTTTAAGTAGTATGTTAGAGCTTTATAAAATAATTATTGACATATAGCCTTTGGTCAGGTATACTATTTGAAACCCTGTTTGATAGGTGTTGATCTTTTCAAAAATTCAGAGTTTCCTTGTGCACACTTCTTGTGTTCTCTGAAAAGGCTTTTTAGCTCTCCTAGTGCTTATCTTTGTTTGAAAATAAGTAAAAGACAGTGGGTGGGGGTAGGGTTGACACCTCTACAAATTCTACAAATAACTATGTGCAATCAGCCTGGGGCACAGGGTACATATATTGCAGTTTTTTTGTTTTATTTTTTTTTGCCTTGAATTCTAAAAACATGTTGAAATTTTCTTACCACATGTTAACTGGTTCTCTCGTAAGGTAGGAAATTCCAGGCCACGGACGCTACTCGGATGTTCACAGACAGTGTCCTCGCTAATACGAATGGAGGATGATGCCGCCCATTTCAAGATCCATTTAACATTGCAGTCACAGATGAGGGATTCACTACCAAAGAATCTAGACATTGAATATACGACAAATTAAAGCAGAACTCCAGGCAACAGAAATTTAAACACAATATTATCTATTCCTTTTTGAAAGTCACTCTATGGGCATATTTACTTTAAACCTAATTTTTTACCTTATGTCATCCCTAGACTACAGAAATCCTATTTATGGTTCTGTTCCCAAAGAAGCAGAAAAGTTCTTCTTAGCAACAGAAAAGATAGGTGAGGTATTTAGAATAGTGCCCAATGTAAATTTCTACCTATGCAGGTTACTTGCAGAGCAATGATAACTTTTCTCAAAAGGAATTGTGGACAATGTTATACAGTCAATTACAATGCTAGTGTGTGAAACAGGATGTGTCCTGTGATTAAAAGACAGTAAAGTAGGAAGGCTATTAGCTATTAGCAAATGATCTCTCAACCTATGTTAGCCTGTAGTAGCCCCATTTACTGCATATTTATATATTTAGTTATCCTACTATTAGAGAAATTACTTATCACTAGTAAAATACCTGAGTGATAATCCTTAAATGGCTTACTATGATTTTACATACTTATTTTTCTACAAACTTCTATTGCAAGAAAGAGCATGCATAGCATTTTGGCTTTTTTCCCCTTTAAAACCATAAAAATAAGAGTAACTTCCGTTTTTTTTTCCCCCCAATCTCTTTTAGCATTCAGCATTCTATCAGGTCCATTTATACTTCTCTAATGTGGTAGATGAACGCATGTTGAAGTGCCATTACTTTTAATGGCAACCTAATGCATTAAGGTAGTGCAGCTTTGACGCACCATAATGCACAGTTACACACTACCTTTTATAGTGGTTTGCTGCATCAGAACCTTTTTGTTTCATTTTAGTGTGCCGGTAGTCCACAGAAAATGAATTGGTTGCCTTAATGCAACTTACGTAAATGCAAAGTACAAAAATGACAAAGTGTAAATGGGCCATTAAACTTTGTTGCAGGTTCCTACCTTTCTGTGTTGTGGGGAAATTGCTGTTTGTTTGGTCATGCCTACTCTCACTCTGATTCCTAAATGGAAGGAACAGCCTTAACTATGATCACCTGGTACAGTTTCAGTGTTCAAATGAAATCAGCTGCAGTGTCTGTATCCCTTTAGATGTAGATAATCCTGTGGTCCCATTCTCTTATATTACTATGTACTGTGCCCATTCATTTATACCGGTTAGTGATGCACCTTAACACACAGAAAAAGAAAGTGTATACATAACTTAATACACAGTACTTACATGACTTTTAGTGATGAAAGTGCATTGAAAAGGCCAGGTTCCAGTGTTGAAAAAATATTTCCCGATATATTACTGCATGTTAAAAATAGTAACATTGCAATTAAACATTTTGATTAAAAATGAAGCTGCAAACATTTGGATACATCATAGGCTATGTTTAAACTATACATCAGCCTTCAATTGCAGTTCTGATCAAGGAAGCATATTGCCAATCCTACCATATCAATAATTATATTTATATTATACTCATATTCATACAACAGGCTCTTTTTCAGCATTCTTGAATAAACAATTGTATAGTTTGCACCAAAAATATAGAGACCAATATTCCTTTTTTCTTTTTCCAGTATATACAAAAAAATATGTAAAGTCTGACTTAATCAAAAGGTAAGATCATGGCACAAGGAAGAGAATTTAAACCACACATTTTTGAGGGTCCATTTAGATCTATACAGTGCATGAATAGTATGCCAACGTAAACCCTACTGTTCCAAAAAAAGCACAAGACACTTTTTTTCTACTGTTTGATGCTCTGGCTTGAAAAATGAATTGAACTTCAACATGGCATTGCATATACATTACCACAACTCTTTGAGCTAAATGGACACACAACATTTGTATTATTGATCCAGGAAAATAATGCTTGCTGTGGCTGGATGTTAAAGCATACCTAAACTCAACATTTTTACTTTACATGGAAGGGTACACAACCCTTCTGAAATTTAGGGTCTCCACTTGGACACAGAAATACATCTAAAGATTAACACTGAAACATGCGAAGAGGCTTTTTAATGTACACTACATTTCTCTGCAGAGACATATTTAGATATGATGATGCTCTAAGTACAACTAAATGATGAAACCTCTTGTACAAGTGCCGCCCTTGGTGTCATGCAATTATTTCGGTAAAACTATTGCCAGATTAAGCTTTTGATGGAAGCTTGAGCTCTGGTTTATATTCACATCCACTTTCAGGTTTACAGTCTAACAAACAAGAAAAACAGATAGTT
Source organism: Pyxicephalus adspersus (assembly GCF_032062135.1). Taxonomy (NCBI): domain Eukaryota; kingdom Metazoa; phylum Chordata; class Amphibia; order Anura; family Pyxicephalidae; genus Pyxicephalus; species Pyxicephalus adspersus. The sequence continues at coordinate 20,691,539 of NC_092867.1, read as the reverse complement.
TTTTTTTTTGTTTTTTTAACAAAAGGAAGTCATCTGATTCCTCTCAAATTTAACTGTACCTACCTTTCCGCAGGAATGTTTTTCTCAAAAAGGGCCCTGAGCAAAAGAGTAGAGACCCCAAATGCACAATATTACATTTAATTTGTCTTTCTGATGTTTTGGGCCCTGGAGATGGTAAAAACCCTGATCAAATGCTCAGTTTCTCCCTTTCCCCTTAAAATTGATCCTTCTTCTCTTAATAATAAATTTGCAATATTTGTCTATTAATAGAGACGGCCAGAAAAAGGAAACAGTAGAAATGAAAATGACTGTATTGACCCAGAAGGGCTATTATGATGAATACAGCATGCTTTTCTGTAGTAGCCCTAACTGAATTATATTGTGGCTGTTGTTATTGTGGGTTGGTATTTTCAATAATGTCTTGCTGAATGACATCTGAACAGGTCCCATGATTCTTCACAGTCTAATCCGTTCGTACTGACACAGATATAGCTAAATCAAGATTTACCTATGACAGTTCTAATAAAACATTTGCCAACATTTCTCTACTAACCTCCCTTACTGCATCATAAGACACTTACGGTAATTGTTTATTGTGCTATTGTCCGAAGACCAACGTTATTTTCCCTAAACCTACGGCTTTTCAGTAAAAGATAATTGGAATTATTTTAGGTTGCTAATACAACTTTAAATGGTACATAGTGAGGATCGGGCAGAACGGAGGTTAAACACTGAAATCTGCATAGTAGGTAAGATGGCATTGTGTGTCTCATGCACTTGTACTCTTCCTGGACAATCTCTATATTACTGTGTTGTGGGATTAAGCGCTGGACTGTGTAGTGGTCAATCCATGTGTGTAAATGACGTCTCATGTTCCCTGAACCACATTTTCACAATTTAAGCCCCAAAAAATCCAACCTTCCTAATTCTGAAACATGGGCCTGTACCACCAGAGAAGAAAAATAGAAAACCCTGGTCATTCAGTATATTCAGGTAGCTGTCATTATTTTTGGTCACATAACATTGCTGAAGCTAGACCTAACCAAATAAAGCAACCCCAGATCATAACGGCCCCCCACATTACTGGGGACTCTTTTCTCATTTTCTCAATGTATAAAGATCCATATCCTTTCATAGGGCAGTTTCTGGCTGAGTTTCAGGACAGATTCCTTCTGCCATATATGCAGCTTTCTAAGCTTTTACTAAGCTTCTCTTTCTCTCACTAATGTAGTCCTCAAAGTTCTTCCTAGCCAATATAGTCCAAGTAGCACAACTACCCTGGTATAAAATGTTTCAGAATTTAGAAAATGTTAGTTCTCTATTCAGTAGTCAACTAGCTTCAATGTTTTAGCTTCAGTAAAGTTAGGAAATGAAAGGTAAAATATGAGAGTCAGAATAAGAAAACATTCTATTTATGCCCCTATTGCATAACATGGAAAATGTGTCACTGCTGTCCGCAGCAGCCAGAGTTCAGCTGTTTTTTCTGGGCTTTAAAATGAAATCAGATTTGAACACAACATAAAATCTCAAGAACATGAACAATAACAGATTCAACGCTAACTTTTAATCTCATTTATTTTTCCTACCTCGTGAAGCATGAAAAATAGCAGCAGCATGCATCGGAAAGCCTGATCTCACTCAATAGTTGTTATTTTAGAGGTACTTTGTTTTTCTCAATACCGCTGCCATATTGCGCAGCTTCGGGGCAATAACACACAGGGTGCATGTTACTACCCATAAAAGATACAACTATAGACATTCCCTTGGCCTCAAAATGCCACAATCTGGATTCAAACAAACATTGAGAAGTAAATAAATCCTCCTTCTGTTTTTACTAAAAGAGCTGAAGAGATAATTTAATGACTTGTTGATTTATTTATATTTAATTTAAATGAACTTTATCTAAAGCTCCACACTTTTTTAAAATTATTTTACTAACATATATATATATATTTTGTCAAAGCATCATGGGATATATTAATATTATTATTAATATTACATAGTATTTATATAGCGCCATCATATTATGCAGCGCTGTACAAGGGCCATAGTTATGTCACTAGCTGTCCCCCTAAAGCGTTCACAATCTAATGTCCCTACTATAGTCATATGTCATTAACACAGGCTACAGACAAATTTTGGGGAAGCCAAAAAAACTGCATGTTTTTGAAATGTGGGAGAAAACCAGAGCAGCTGGAAGGAACCCATGCAATCACAGGGAGAACCTGCAAACTCCATGCAGATAGTGCCTTGGCTGAGATTCAAACTTGGGACCTAGTGTTGCAAAGGCCAGAGTGCTACCTCCAAGCCACCATGCTGCCCATATATATGGCTATAATGGAAATGGCAATGTAATTACGTTTGGTTACTGAAGGTGATATTGGCTAATAGTCCATTCCCATTATGGCTGCATTCTGTGAAATATGCAGTGTGATATGTGCTGCTCTAGGGTGGCCCATTTGAATGAACTGCTCACGATACATCACACACAAACATTGAGCTTACTGCAATTCTTAAAGCGCACCACACGGCCATGTATTTCTATTTTCAGCTAAAGGTTTGTTTGCAGTGCCATTAATAATACATGGAAACCAATCACACCAACATATTTTCTGTGTGTTGCCCTGCATTGCATTAATACACTAATGGGAACGAGCCCCTATAAACCTTGCAAAAAAAAGTACCACCAAACTTTTATATGCAACCTGATAGATTATTTTTTTCCCATTTATACAAAATTGCCCATTAATTTTTGTTTAAATTGTGAGAAAATTGACTTCAGTGCACACCTTATATTTTAACTGAGTACTGGGTAATGGGTTGGTGGGCTTTAAAATGATATGGGCCACATGCAGTTTTAATATTGTGGTGGTGGATTATGGTAAGAAGCCATCTCTAAACCACAGTTGTAGTGTTCCCTCTTGGTTTGGCTGTCCACAAACTTTGAAAATTCTGCAAAACTACAATAATATAGAGCAGACATTATAGAAAGGCAAGCCAGCAAAGTTCAACAGAACTTCAAGAACCTAAAAAAGAATATATTCTTTACATTAAAAAATACATTTATACAGATAAGAAGAGAATGTCTGAAAGATGTGAACCAGTTTAAACCTCTGGATCATTGAAAGCTATAGGACGAAAACAAGTGTTATATCTGAAGCAGCCATTTTTTGTATCTTGTTAGGAAGCTATAAAGTTGAATAATTCTTAGAACAGAGTATATAAGAATCCATAAGCACCCACTGTGAAAGATGTGTTGGCAGAAAAAAAGTTTTGTTAACACCGAATGCCAGACAAAAAAGGTACAGAACCATTTCTGATGGAACTGAAAGCTAACTACTTTTAGTATAACAGTACTGTAAATGCCATTCTTTAAAGATAAAATGTCATGCTTTAAAAGGAAAGTGGCAAGATAACCCCAATTTAATATTAGTAAAGCTGTGTCGTTCAGCACAATCAAAGAGTTCTCTAACAAGGCACGGGTTAAAGCTAGAAGTGCTCCAACATAGGCCATTGCAGGGTTCAAACAATCCATGAAAAACAAATATGCAGAAAAAAAGGCATGCAGACACAACAGAACAAGCTAGTGCCCATACTGTGCAAAATTGCAAAGCCACTCAGTGTATAGCTGCCTATATCTTTTAAGCAATGATTAAAGATTACATTTGTACAGTGTACATACCCAGAATATATATTGTGAACACCAAAAAAATAAAAAGAGAAGGCAATATGTTTATTGGAGTTTAGAAGACATCACAAGGTTGAACACAACTATATTTCATTTGGTTTTGGGCATCAAGCACATTATAAGGTTCTTTACAATGTATGAATGAACAGAAACATAAGTCTAAGTAATCATGTTTGCAGAAAAAAAAAATTACCAGTACTACGGAGCCAGCGTGATACTCTCCTACTAAATATTCTGTGACAAGGCCTGCAAAATTTCAAAGAATTTCTACAGGAATATGACTCATCTGTGACTTATAACCCTAAAAAAATGTTGGTTATGGAAGACGCACCCTACTGAGAATTGGGCATAGTAAGAAAGAAAAACAGAAAACTTTTTAAAGTCAGAACAGTTAACTAAATATTGTCTACAGTACCAAAACATGCATGGAACCTCAACACACTTCCGTAATGTTCCTGTGTTGCATTAAATGGCAATGCATAGTAGCACAATGCATGTAAATTAACACACTGCATAGATCTAAATGGGCACACCAAAAAATGAACCTAACACTAGTATGAAGCTCTCTGAAAAATAATAATCCACTCCACAAATTACAGGTACTTTTAAAGCTACAGGAATTTAGGTCACTGCTTTGTTATCTCTCACCCACACCCTAGTTTTGCAAAGAACTGAATTGTAATGCTTGATGGTTACTGACGTAAAAGAAATACAAAGAACAAGTAAGAGAATTAATTTGTTGGGCTGATATATCCAGGACATCAAAACAATGTAAATTGCACAAATAGATCAGCACAACTTTTTATCAGATTACATATTTAGAGTGTCATAGCTCAAGTAGACTATATGTTTACAGATGACACACTCTTCTTCAATCATACCCACATTCTAAAATATCTAGAATTCTTTAACCTATTAAATATTTCTATTATTGACAAATCCAGCCTGTTTCAAATGACATGGCCACATCCATTTTGAACATATAGAAACCAATATTTGGTGAACCACCTACTTATTGGACTTTTAAGCCAAAAATTACTTATATATTTTATTATATAAAATTTTTGTATCTTTATTGAATAACATTAAAACTCTTTTAAAACAAACATAATAAAAACCATTGTCACATGATAGATACTCCTTATTGGGGTTTACCCAATTCTTTTTCTACGCGTTTCACAGATATAATCCGCTTCTTCAGGAGAAAGGAGGATAATGGTTTTACTTATGTTTGTTTGTTTTTAAAAAAATAGTTTTAATGTTATCTAATAAAGAGACAAGAATTTTATATAATTAATGGTAACTTTTGGCCTTAAAAATGCTATAAGTAGGTGCTTCACCAAATATTGGTTTCTCTTAAATATTTCTATTTACACATCACATAGTCAGATCAAGTCTTATCGTCAGGTACACAAATCCAAGGCAGATAGGTTGAAATGATCTGCATTTCTCAAGCAGAAACATACTGTAAGTAGTTGTAAGAGAAATAAATTGGTTTAATGTAGTCCTGAATGCCATCAATTCATTGCTAATGATTGGCAGGAAGTTGAAAAGTATTTTTCCTAAAATTTAGGTTTTCAGTCAGTTTTGACACACTACAGCACGAGAAAGACCAGACCAGACCCTTCCTGTTTGTTACAGAGTGCATGGAAATGGAAGCCTGCATCTGGCATGTTTAACACTTCTTTTAATAAATACCAGTATATACCAATATAGTGAAAAAACACTAAATAAGTAAAAATTCACAGTACTAGAGAACTTACAGTTTTTGCAGGTTGGAAAGTCCTGAGAACATTTCAGATGACAGACATCCTATCCTGTTGTTAGACAGGTCACTGCAAAAAAACAAAAATCATTTAGGTAAATCCCATTTAACTCATATGGTATAAATATAAGCCAAATTCATCATTTCAAAATGTTTAGTTTAACAGTTCATCAGAAAACTTGGTAGACATGATTTTTCCAAAAGCAAAAAACACTTTCTCCTAGCAGGCTACATCTTTTGCCCAATAGTTTTAATATTAGTCATTTACACACACTATGGCCTCGATACAGCTCATTTTTCAGGGATGCTTTATGTGCATGCACTGCCAATCCAAAGTATGCTGCATTCTGTTACTGAGCTTTAGTAAGATGGCTGTAGCTCAACAGGGGCCAGATATATCTAATGGTTGAACCTGCAATCCAGGCAATGGGTTGAACATTGATTCTTAGCAAAACTAACTCAAAGCCAGCTCAGAGTACATGCTGCCAAATGATAGGAACACAGCCAGAAGCAAATGGGGTATTGCCATTGCATGACAAGGGTAGCTCGTACCAGGCCCTTTCAAGTTTTTCCCCCCCCCACTCACCCCCCCCTTTTAACCCTTTCAAATACCTCACCTTGCCAGCCCTATCCCCTTAAAATAAAAACTCCACACCTGAGTGCATTTAAAATGGCTGGCGAACAGCCGTTTATTTAACACAAGTTAACAATTTAAATAACATGAATTAAATAGCATGTAAATAAGTACAACGACATAAACAAACAAACAAACAAATAAACAAACAACCAACAAACAAATAAACAAACAATCAATCAACAAATAAATAACCATTTAAATAATTTAAACTTCCGACTCTGACTCATCTTCCTCCCTCCTCTCACTGAAATCCAATCCTCTTCATACTCCCCCCTTTTTCTTTCCCGGGCAGGACGAGCACCTCTGTCATGTGACCCTGCGCTGTATTCCCTGCTACGGGCCCCTCTCTGAGACATAAAATTAAAGGGAAAGGCTAACATATGATTTCTCAATGATTCCCTGGAGAAATTCCCCCAGTGGAAAAACAACATTCACCCAAAAAGGTTTAACTGGATTCTCTTGAGATTCCTTGCATGTACTAACATTAAAGTGAATCCTTAAAGTATGATAACTTTTTCATTTTTTTGGAACCCATAGCAGACTTATGGGCAAATATAGCAGGCTTAGGCCATACATGGGCAATAATGTCACAGGAACTTCATCCTGAGATTTTCCAGGGCATTTATAACGAAAACCACTTTAGCTCAAACTGGAGTATCACTGGACTTCCCAGTGATACTGGATTTGGGAAGATTTCTAGGGGCATCTTTTTGATAAATGTTTCCAGATTTTAATGCCTTCCCCTTCTGCTAACCTCCAGAACTATTTCAGGCACGGGTTGTAGGTATGAGGCCCTTCCTCCAACCAAGGGGTAAATTAATGGGGAACGGCAAGGGCCTGGCATAGCATGAAAGAGGTGCTATACACTTAGGCACCCCTATTTTCTGGCTATTTAGTCAAACCCGGAGAATGGCCCGCTTTTATCATTGGGGGTTATTCAAGGCCAATTTTGTACAATGGTGGCGTAGAACCCATAATAAAACACAGTAATCCCCATTAGCTACATCCCCACTTTAAGCATGAAATGTTAAAATAATAATATCAGGACAAATCTATACTAATAAATAGTATTAAAGTACAGGACAGTATTTTTGCATTGAAAAACAGATGTTGACCGAATCCCCCGTAACCTGAAAACCTAGGGCACATGCAAAAATTCCTTGGGGTGCCTGCAGTTAATTACCCAATGGATCTGCATATCCTGAGAAATATGTCTACTGCAGTATATGGACCGCTGGGCAATGCAATGGCAGATATGTCCCAATTTCTTTATTTCAGAAAATAAAATTAAACAAAAAAAGGTCCCAATAATAGGAAAAAATTGTCAACAAACAGACAGATAGCCGAAAAAGCCTGCAACAAATTAAAGCAAAGTTACCAAATGGATCCTAGTCCCTTCCAATGGAGTTTGTCAGTTTTACCTATACTTTTACAGCTCCAAATTTAATGCCACTACAACTGTGGTTTGCACCATCTTTTATAGTGAGGGGGCTGGCTTAACCAAAAGCCTTTTTGCTGGCTCTCCTAGGCATACTGGCCATACAATGCAATATGGTTTAAAAAAATCTCTTTGGCAAAACTGCACAAAAATTCACCAGGATGCAAAATTTCAAATCTGCAGGATTCACCTTGAAACCAAAGTTCATTTCCACATTACCCCTCCAGGAAGACACTATGCTTACATGTAATACTAGTGCACATGTATGGAGTTTGGGAAAGGGACACTGCAGATAAAGCTAAAGGAAAACAAGACCTAGGAAGGGAAAACCAAGAAACAATAAGGATAAAAATTTGCACAGAAAAAAAACAATCAAAAGACTAAGCCAAAATGTCTGACCTGCACTTGACCACTTAACTTGTAAATGTATGTCAAATCGTTCCAAAAGCTATAAAGTTTAGAGATGTAAATCTCGGACAGAATGGTGGCTCAAGGGTTAGCACTCCAGCCTTTGCAGCGCTAGGATCAAATCCCAGCCAGGGCACTAACTGCATGTAGTTTGCAGGTTCTCCCGTGTCTGTGTGGGTTTCCTCCAGGTACTCTGGTTTTCTTCCCACATTCCAAAAACATGTAGTTAAGTTAATTGGCTTTCCCCCAAAATTGACCTTATTCTGTAAAAAAGACATATGACGATGGTAGGGGCATTAGATTACCTTTGAGGGACAGTTAGTGTCATGACTATGGACTTTGGACAGTGCTGTGTAATATGATGGTGCTATATAAATACTGTGTAATAATAAAATAAATATTGTGATTTTTTTTTTTTTGGGTGAAATCAGCACCCTGGGTTGCCTTTTCCATTTAATTATAATAATGAATAAGTACGAGCATTGAAAGCATATCCAAACCAAATGGCAAATTGATGTAATTATTAATTTACACCAACAGGTTCACTACAATAAGCTTTTCAATTTCCTAAGAGGCTGCTCATGTGAAACATTTTATTTTTGTAAGACAGTTTCTTCTTTATGAATTTTCATTTGCATCTGGCATTTTACAGGTATGTTAGTTAAATGAATAGGAAATTTGCCACTAAAGCAGTAAAAAGATAACATAAAAAATACATTTTAATTTTTAATTTAATCTCCAAACAGGTAGCTAAAATGGTATTCAATTCAGGTGGGATAAATTAAAGAAAACAATAATTTGCATTAAAAAGTAAAACTAAACTTTGGATTCAGTGAAGAATGGGTTGTTTCTCTTCACAGTTTATACAACTGTTTGTGATCACAATAAGAGGATCCCCCTCACACACCTATTTTATGCACAGGGCAGCCAATGCTTTTTGGAATGCTTTCTTTTTTTTTCTCCAAACCCTCCAATAGAAAAAGGGAGAATGGTTAAACCATAACATGGATTCACAACAGGAATAGGTGCAGAATTAGTAGAAATAGGTGCTTTGGAATAAACCTACAGGAGAGCCTTGGCTGTTTTGTCAGGACCAGTGATCAGCAAATTGCCAATTTTAGTCATTTACCAGAGAGAAAGCAAAAATATTTTAATTTTTTCTGTCTGTGTCCCAACCACTGTGGATTACGTATCGCTTTCTGTCCCAGTGACAATAGTCTTGTGGGCAAGTAAAGATGATGAATACATCAAGAGGAGTCACTACAGCAAAAAGTCAGGGGTTCCTGTTATACCAAACCAAACAGAAAATATTCAGTCTATAAATATACCTAAATTTTGCTCTTGACTTTTAAATAACGCAAAAAGGTTACCTTATCTTTTCTCGACTTCTTTAAAATAATCTGGTACAGGTATGGAGCCTCAATCAAGTTTTGATTACTGTCTTTGCTCCAACTAAAGACATTTTTATGTTAGAAGTCAGAGTATTTTTTGGATGGAACAACAGCTATAAAGAATAAAAAGTAACTAAAGCCACTTTCTTAGATCACAGAATAGGGGGGAGGATGCAATATGAAGGTTTGGTATGGTTTTACTAAAGTAAGAATGACACAAAAGTTGTGATTAACCAATGTGAATTATTCATAGACATAATGGTAATGTGGAACTAGATTTTCATTCACATGTGACTACTAAAAGTTTTACCTATAACCCCTTGATCTCTACTTCCAAGAGAATAGATTATATTTTGCAATTTATCTAGTTTATAGGCGACTAAAAATAAAAAGTAAAGGAGGAAGGAATTATTAGGCACTAATTAACACAGAATAATTGTATTATTTACAGGTATTCTGGAGCATGTCTTTACCGGACATACAGGCCAAAATCAAAATACTATATGAATTATCACTACGTGATTTGCAGGCTTTATTCATACAGGAGCCTTTATCAGTTATATTACACTGAGCAGGTGTAGCAAAAGTTAGTCTCCTAATGATGGTGGACATGCTCTACAATTCATTATGAGAAGATCTGCAAAACTTGCAAATTAGCAAACTTAAGGAACAGACATAAATGGTAAAAAATATATGGAAAATGTAAACAACTCATATGGAGTGGAGTTTAAATGTATATATCCAAGTTATAAAAAACACAAACTATTACACTTTAAACACTCTGAATTAGAATGGCTTCAATGAATGTTTTGTTAATGACAATTTAAATTAACTTAAATGCTATATCATTGCATGATTTGTGTCACAGCTGTCTGCTGATTCAATGGAGGAGAACTGGGGTACGGGCTAGGGAATAGTAAATTGTAATACCTATACATCACCACAGATACTTGTTACGCCTACAGTTTTTCAGAAGCAAGAACAAAATGTGCTCTCCAAACAATTAAACATGAATGACTGTTCAGTCTACTGTTTAATGGTTTGAAAACATAAAAACAGCTTGAACACATGTAAACTGTGAATTTACAATCACAATAATCTTTACAAATATATAGTCATGCTCGTTGATTTTCAGATTGCTCTCTTGATGAAATGATAGATATGGAGCCAAAAAGTGCTCAGCTTCGGTAAATCCTATTTAGCATCTGAATAATTTTTATTTGCTTAAAGGGATTTTCTTTCACAGTCTAAAGCTTAGGGTTAAAACACTAAGTTCTTCAAAAAAGAGGAGCTAGGGTTATATAAAAAATGAAACAGCCCTTCATAGTAGCTGCTGTAGGTTGTTGTTCTTCATCATAAACATCAATGTTAGAGGCTCTAGACTGGATTGTGTACAAATATATATAGGTCATAGTTATTATGAATTAAATAATAGTACAAGTTTGTTTAGTAAAGTCTTATATACAATTATCTCTATAGCTGTTTCTTCACACACTAACTGAAATCCACAACACTAATATGGGTTAGTGTGAGCCTACTAACATCTGTTCAAACTAGTGGATACAGACTGTAGAACACTTCCAAGAAAAATGTCTCAGCTTAACCAATTGTAGGTGAAATCATTGGTGTGACACTCCCTTGTGGTCTTTATATATGTATCTACAATTACCTATAAGTTTATTTAGCGTCAGGTCATTGATAGCCAAAGTACCATCACGGAAGTTTAACATTACTGTGCTGTAGGTTCCCAGAGATAATTCATAATCACAGTTTAGAATCCAGAAAAGTAAGATTATTGGATACAATTATTCCTTGTAAAATGGTTACAAATATCCCTTAATTGCCAAGGTAACAAGGTGACAAAATGCTTTTGCCCTTTACAGGAGCTTAAAAAATTAATTTGTGATGCAGTAGAGTTTACATAGCTGAGGGCCTTTGGCATGCCTACTTTGGTAAAACAAACTGAACTGAACTGAAGTCCAATTTGTATAAGAAATATTTTTTTACCACGTTTATAGCTTTTGGTGCAGTATACTACACATTCCCAGCTAACTCCCAAGAATGAAGATGGGAATCCAGGGAAAAAAAACAGGATAAACGCACATGTATTCATTATTAGTGGCTTCCCAATGGCTGTAGAGCAAAGATGGAGAATGTGAAGGAATTAGAGAAAAGATGGCAGTGAAGCATCAACAAAGACTGCAGAGCTGTCAGCTCTATAGGACGGCTAGTCAAGAGGTAATACTATAATAATGTTAAAGTATGCTGTGCAACTTTTCACATTTTAGCAACTTACAGCTGTCATCACTCATCAACCCTGTGATTCCACATTAATGAAAGCAGTACATTTTAAAATATAAAGAATTACAATTGAATTGGCACGATCAAGATAAAACTTACCTACATACATTTAAAAGAAATGGAATAAAGAAATAAAAAATATAGAAAGATGTGTTCAATAAAATAGCAGTAGTGTATGTGTTCACAGAAATAATTTTCAACTTTTGCAGATTAAATAATGATTTTGGTTATAAAAGTTCTCAGCCCAAATTTACACATTTTTTATATTGAATTCAATTAGAAAATGTGTGAATCGACTTTTATTATTGATTTATACAATGATGGTGATTTATGTAAAATGTGTACATTTGGGGAAAAAGCTGGGTGACTTATGGGTGAAAACATTTGCAATTAAACCACAATATGTCCTATTCACACAACGTGGCTGCCCCAACGCCATGCATAATTACAGTGAAAGGTAAATTATGATTGGGGATTAATGAAACATTTCTATTCAGTGTTAAACATCCTAAAAGGAGATGAAATCATTGTAGTGCATCTACACACATCTAAAAATCACTGTAATAGTTTATACTCAGTGCCAGGATCCACTGTTATTGCTTGGTGACATATTGCGATTCCCTGTGGTAAAATGTCGATGTGAACACAATTTACAAAGTAATTCAAATAGAATTAATACTTACAGACGCCTCAGTTCAGAAAGTCCATAAAAGGCCCCTGGCTCAATGGTGCTAATCAAGTTATTCCTCAGATCTCTGGAGACAGAAATGTAGACACAGCAATTAATTATCAGGCATACAGCTGATCGTAAATGAACAACAAGCAAAACATCAATTGACATTCACTTCAGTTTACCATTGAATATGAAATGCTGAATAAATAACAATAATGGTTTGAGTTTGATGTGACAATCATACTGTTCCTCCAATCATAGGCTGGTCTACAGACTCCTGCTTTCTGGTATCTCAAGCAGTGGCCATTTGAGAAGTACATAAATTATTCTCGACATTACAACAAGTTATTTCAAGGCTGATAAAGAGGACATTGAATACTAGATGGCTCTTTTTGTCATGCTGTTGGATAATAATGACTTGTAATGTTGTGAAATTATAATAATATAGAAAGTACTGAATGAAAGGCTTGCCCTTTCTTAATTGTACGGTGTCTGCAGCATTGGTCCAACATGGGAAGCTATACTGAAATCTTCACTAATTTAGGAAAAATATAGACTTTTTTTGAATAGACCTTGCCATATGAATAAAACTCATAAGCTGGGACATATCTGTAAAAAAAATAGCCTCTCCTGCTGCCCATATCTCTGAATGCTCCCTAAAGTCCACAGGAAAACTCGGGCTTTCAGGAGTGTTGATCTTTATAGTTGCCCGGTGTTTCCTCTAGTTGCCCTCCACTTAAGTACCAGAGTGAGTGTTGGCATGGAAGTCGAGAGAGTAAGAGACAAATATTTTATTTCTTCACAGGTATGTAATTGTCTATGAGTTATTATTCATATGATATGGTCTCTTTATGTCTATTCTCTGAAGAGATGTTAGAGCCCTTTATGTTAATTTGTCAATGTAAATATAATGTAAAATCAGTCAATAACTTTTATGGTTTTGATTTGAGAATGCATTATTTTATTAAATAAACTCCTATGCTTGTGCTTGTACATTTTGGGATTGCCAAACACTATTAGCATTGTTTTTTCACCAAAAATGTACCATATTTCCTACTCTTCTGATCCAGATGGTGTTCTTTGTGTGCATTAGACTAAAACATTGACTTATACATTGCTGCAAAACAGAATCCGGGAGATTTAGGTCTGGCTAAAAGAAAATGGAGTTTAGGGCAGAGTTTATTCATTACAGTAACTTTAGCAGTTGTCAGGTTGTTTATGTGCTCTAAGGTGGAGTAGAGTGTGAAAGGGAAGAGAAAATCATAATGTTAATTTTATTAAAAACCAAACATTTTCAACCTTTAAGACTAGAGCTAAACCTCAATGATATAAACTATGAAGCAAAATTGCCCTCTATAGGAACTATTTGAAAAAAGAGAAGTGATAGAGGAAGGCTTTTAAACAGCACTCTCTTGATAATTATTATAAATAAAATTGTTACTTTATTAATTAACCATACATTTAAAATGATTACCACACAACAATCAAATTGTACAAAGGTGCTGCCGTGTTTCCC
>NC_092867.1:20646524-20676994 GCF_032062135.1 Pyxicephalus adspersus | reverse complement strand
CTTATATTAGGGCAGGTTTACAAAATAGTGCTAGGTCTTACTTTCGGGGTAGGTCTTATTTTCGGGGAAACACGGTAGTACAAAAACTGGACAATAATATGGCGTTTCAATTATACTTCAATTGCCATTCATATACTTTTAATTATAAGTGAGAAGAGTAGGTCTCCCTTCCCAACGCGTTTCGCCCTAAAAGGCTTCCTCTGGCAATTTGGGAAACAGAATAGCAAGCTAAGGAAGCACTAACCAGTCCCAGCCGCCACATACAAACTTTACATTTTTTACTTTTTTGGGACATTATCCAAAGTTCTCTGTATGTTTAGATTAATTTATAATGATTCATTAAAATGTATGAAGGTTCATAGAATCATCTACCTTATTTTGGCAATGATAGCAGATCTTATCATTCAGAAGACATATATACAATTACAATTACAATTATCTAATACAAATATACCATACATTTATCTAAAGGACTGGACATGGATGTGAGGCCGAAAATAAAAAAATAAATATTGAATGTTCCTGAGATAGATATGGGGAAATCTGACAATGTATCCCTCTTGGGAATCCTTGTCAGTGCCTAACTGTCAGATTTTCACCTTGAATAATTCTTGAGGCATTAATGTATTCTTTCAGCTTCTTCATCCTGTGTGTATGCTGTTCCCAGTTTAATATTTGCTTCTCTGTCAGTGCTAAGCTCTTGCAGTACCTTAAAGGTACACACCAAACAAAGGGGACATTTTGTACTTATAACCCAGTCACAAAATAGAGAGAGAAAGGGCAGACATGGATTATTGGTTGTACTTTGCAGTTATCACACAGTAATGGTGAAAAGTGGTTATAGAAAGGGCTAAGGTTTAGTGTGCAAGTGATGGTTTTACAGTTTTCAACTTTAAATTTTGTTATGACTCAATAAAACAATTTGATGAATCTGAAGGGGAATCAGTGACTGTCCTTGGATTTCCAATGAGATGTGGCTAAAGTGTACCTGTTAGTAAATACTGATCAAAAGTAGAACTATACTGTAAAACTCTAGAGCTGCACAACCATGAATTTCAACATAGCCACTACAGATCTAATCTAGTCCTGGATGGGAAGCACACAGCCGACCACATGTCATGTTACTGCCAGTAATGTACTGAAAAGTTCTTTCCTGCCAGTATTATCTGGCCAGTTCGTTACACCTAAAGATCACCTTCACTGGGTACAAGTAATTATGAACTGCTAGAAGAAAAAAAGGCAAGGGGGACTGCTATAGAGGACTTCAGAATAACAAGGGGCTGGAAATTGTAACACTGCTAGAGTTGCCCAGAGTACCAATACAAAAAAATACAAACAACAAAACAAAAAACAAAAAAAAAAAACAAAAAATGGTAAAACAACACAAATATTTTAAATTGCTTGGGAATGCCTTTAGGCTGTGCTTTTTCATTAAAAAAAACAGTGGGGTCACCCCTACATCCTAATGTGACTCTTATTTAGGCATGCAGCCTGCGTGGCCTGGAAAAAGGACTGATTTCATTTACCATACTAGGCCAGTGCATTCCCTTATAATTGGGTCAGGGCTTCTTCTGCCCATCTAAGAAGTAAAAGTCTGTTCCTGTGCACAAACTGCGGGTTGCATTATCATGGTAGTTATTGTGTGTTAAATATGTGAAACCCTCTATTCCTTCCATTTAAGAGGATGTACAGACAAAAGATAATTTTGAATAGAGTGGAACTGACTTTTTTTTGTTTCACTGTCCCTGCTGGGGAGATTATTCCTTTCTCCACTGTCACAACATAAAGTGATGTAAAATCCAATATTTTAGCATTATTGTCACCAGAACAAGATGTGAAGGTAAATATTTCAATAGGCAAAAGAGAAGAATATGAACATTTCTGAACAGCAATGGGATAGCAAAGTGTAAGCTGACTTTTCGTTTCCTACTCCATCCAAAAATATTATTTAGGTCCCCAAATAACTATAATTCATATTAGGTGAGGGTTCAAAACGTTTAAGATCCTAATGGCTACAAAAACAAAAAATCCCCCACTCCCTAACGCATACACATATTCACACTCAAAAAGATAATGGTAAGTACCTCTATGTATTTCTTAATATCTATACAGGTAGTCCCTGACTTAAGGACATCTGACAGACGACTCCTAGATACGAACGGGGCTTTTGTGCAAGACGGAGGCTGGATGGGGGTTTGCATGACTTGCAGAAGAAATCTTTTGCTAAACATAGCTGAGGTTGTGGGTGATCTTAGGACAGTGAGCTCTTTCTGCAGCCTCTTACACTTGTTTCTTTTTGCATATCAAAGCACAGCTTGCTTCAGAATTTAATGAATGTCTAGGCTCCATAAAGTTTTTTCTTTTTGCTTTGTTTGTGATTAACTAACAGTGAGGATTTTATACAGTAACTGACACCATGCTGCCTAATAAAATGTTCTAATTGCATTTAATAAAATAATCTTTTCCAACTTACATACAAATTCAACTTAAGAACAAACTACAGTCCCTATCTCATATGTAACCCGGGGACTACCTGTATTTGTATCTTTGCCATAGTGGCGTAGCAACTAAGCTGAACAGCAAAATTCTAAATGAGGATAAAAATGGATAAAATAAACTGTACCCTGCCAGGGGTACTTGCACATTTAAAGTAATAGTGAAGAAACCGAAACCCTGTAAGCACCGCTGGAAGTGTTACAGTTTATTACAGCCCCTATCATTCTTACTTTTGCTGAATATCTTGGTTGGCATGTCAGTATGGAAAAGATATAAATATGTGAATAAAAAATTTACAAGCTGTAACACGATCATTTCAAGTATTTACCATACACATTTATCAAAATACAATATTTTCTCTGACAGCTGACTGTGTCTGAACAAGACCCAACACTAAATGATATGGTTGGCGTCTATTCTAATGCTGTACCAGGGCCTCATGGAATTCATCACTGACTGTATTTTTAAAATATTTGGATCATATTCACAACCCACAGAATGATATTTTGTGCTTTCATCCAGCCGTGGTCTGATAACTCTGAGAAAGGGCAGCCCATAAATCAGCATCCCTCAATATCTGGCTGCGGCTCAACACACACTAACCCTATTGTCGCCAATATGGTTGCAGTAAGGAGTTCAGTGCACCCAGCTAATGATGGGAATTTTACATGTGGATAATTTGTGTTTACCATGAAGAACACTATCTGCAGTGTTGCTGTGTCTGAATAGTTCACAGACATTGTCCCTTCTTCCTGGCTACTGTAACAATTTATCTATTCACTTCCAACAAGAACCAGGACAGCAAAAAAGCAGAATGGGAATGGGGGAAGGGGTCATAATTATTCACCAGAATAAAGTCAGTCAGAAGCTATATAGCAGATCTGAGAGGCAACCTTTTGTCTGCAAATACATTTTCTCTACCCAAGATTACATGATTATAATTTTCTCAATAGGACAATTTCTCCGTAAATTAAGACACGTAAAATGCTTCCACAGGGGAGGCTGAAGGAGTCAAGCATTCACAATGTATTTGTCTACTTTCACTTCTCCCCTGTTATTAAGTTTATTCTTTGTATTCTTTTTTGTGCACTTTCCAATAATCTATCCCATAGGAATTATATTTGCATCACTCAATCATCAAAAGGAAATATGGTGCGGGGGAGGAAAGGCAGTGTAATGTAATGAAAAGCACTTTGTAAAATTAATTCTTTGGAACTGTGCTTTATGTTACGGAGTTCTGGAATAAGGGTTTTATTTATAACAGTGAGCTTATTAAATAAACGAAAGCTATAGTGCGAAGTGCGCTAACACATAGGGGTCTATTATTAAAGAAGTGAATCTAAATGCCATTCAACAACCTTCCTTGGCAGAGAATCAATCATTGCAAAAAAAACCAAAAACAAATGAACCCGGAATATTATTTACTAGAAAATGTTGCTGAATGTCAGATTTAAGGATTTACAAATAGACCCCATAACTTATCAACCTTCATCTTTCCCTGAAAGAATCTTTAAACCTAATAGGTAAAATCCATTTCATGCCATTTTCACAGGTCTAACTTTACAAGATCTTGAAAGCAAAAATTCTTAAAATACCCTGTGCGATTTTGGGCACTGTTCTGCTAAGCAGGGGAACTCTAATATGGGATCATTGGCAAAATTGTCTCTCATAAAACAGTCTCTTTCTTTCCTATAAATAAGAGTACACTCTTAGGACAGTGTTACTATCTCCCAAAGGTAGTCTCTCTCGCTGACACTAAGGGTGTCACAGATTTATTAAAGCTCTCCAAGACTGGAGAGAATACACTTTAATCAGTGAAGCTGGGTGATTCAAGAAACCTAGAATAGATCTGCCCCAGGATTGAAAACATCTGCTAACAAATAACAAATGACTTTCAGGAAATCCATTCCAGGTTTGCTGGATCACCCAGCTTCACTGATGAAAGCGTATCCTCTCCAGCCTTAGATAGCGTTAATAAATCCGGCCCTTTGTCTTACACCAGGCAGAACTTAAACATGGCAGTCTCTCTCTCTCTCTGTCTTTCACTGAGGGGCATTTTACATTGCAGTCTCTCTCTATATACACTGGGTGCTTTATTTGGTACACTTTGCTACTACTGGGTTGAACATTTGACTTCAGAACTGTCATAATTTTCATGACATAGATTCATCAAGGTGATGATAACATTCCTTAGGGTCCATTTGGTCCATGTTGACATGATGGCATCATGCAATTTCTGCAGATTTGTCATCTCCTAAATCCCCTGTTCCACTGTATCCAATAGGTACTCTTTTGAATTGAGATGTGGTGACTGTGGAGTGCAGTTTTGTGACATGGTGTTTTATGTTGCTGGAAATAGCCATTGCTGCTGTCATAAAAGGATGGGCATAATCAGCAACAATTCTAAGGTGGTCCCAGCATAATAATAATGCTCATTTGGTATTATGAGTGTCATGCTGGGGAAGACAGGGCCATTAGGGGGCGCAACGGCTTGCACAAAGGTGGTGTGGGTCCTAAGAAGGGCCAAGGCGCAGAGTGTAAGTGGCAACCAGGCTTTCTCCAGAGCCTCTAGTGGTGAGAATGTTGCGCTGCTGGTTACTGCCAGGTTGCGGTCTTTGGGCACACCAGGGGGGCAGGAAAATACATGGTACCAAATCACTAAGCAGAAGAATCGTCAAGGAAGGCCAGGGTCAGGGAAGGCAGCAAGCAAGAGAGGTCAGTTCACAAGCCAGGGGTCAAATACCAGGGATCCAGGAAACTGGATGACACAGGGAACACAGGAGACACTGGAAGCAACAGGAGGCACAGGTGTCACAGGAATATCCACAGAGAGAGGAACATTGGAACAGCACAAGGGAAAAGGCTGGAAACAACAGACTGGGCAACAAGGGGTGAACGCAGGAGCTGAACAGGGGAAACACTGAATTAAACAATAGGTGTACAGGAACTAGCGCTGAAGCTTGGGGCTCGGCATGTGTCTGAGCTTGCTAAATAGCCATGGATGATTAAGAGGCTATTTTCTGATTGGCCAGCAGATTGAGCAAAACTGATAAAGCTTAGAGGCACACCCAGAGACAGAACTGCCCGCATGCACAGGAGAGATGCCTGCGCTTTAGCGAGGAAAAGGTAAGTTTGACAATAAGGCCCATAGTGCGCCAAGAAAAAATTTTCACATACCATTACACCACCAACCTGAATCATTGATACATGCCTGGATGGATCCATGCCTTAATATTGTTAAAGCCAAATTCTGACCCCACCATTATAATGTTAAGGCAGAAATCGAGACTCATCAGGCCATGCAATGATTTATAAGTCTTCTCTTGTCCTATTTTGGTGGGCCGGTGTGAATTGAGCCAGTGCCTGAGAGGAGTGGCACCCAATGTGGTCTCCTGCTACTGTAGCTTGTAATCTACTTCAGGGTTGTATGCATTGTGCATGCAAAGATGCTCATTACGTACCTTGGTTACATACCATAGCCATTATCCTCTGAAAACTAGCATCAACAAGTCAGTATGCACAGAAACTGTTGCCTACTGGATTTTATCCTATCCTTTTGGACCATTCTTTGTAAACCCTACAGGTGGTTGCTTGTGAAAATGCCAACTGATCAGGAGTTTCTAAAATACTCAGACCAGCCCAAGTGGCGCCAACAACCATGGCACATTGAAAGTCACTTAAATCACCTTTCTTCCCCATTTTTATGTTCAGTTTGGACTGTATTTTTCTTAACAATATCTACAGGACTAAATGCATTGAATTGCTATTCTCTCTTACATTCACACACAAAAAATGGCAATGTGGCAAATGATTTCACTGCCCTCAGTCCTAAATTGTATGTGTAAATAGCATGTACAAAGCAATATGACAAAAATGTATACAAATACTGTAGATGTTTGCAGTGAACACAGTTTTACAATTACACTTATACTCAGTATATCAGATATAAATTGATTTCACTTTACCAAAGCACCCCATTTTACTAATTACTAAGTAATTGAAGTTCTAAGTTTGCTGCAGCCTAACTTACTCTGCTCCTCTAAGTAATGGCTCACAGCATTTGACTCAAATACCCATCAACATAAACACTTACAATTAAGGAATAAGAATCTTACAGCAAGAAATACAAGTGTACTACTCTGTAAGCAGAAAATACAATTACAAGAACTGTTTTCAGGATGTACGTAGACTAGTCCATTAATTGGATACCATGTAATTATCCCAGGCCTAAAAAACAACATTTAACCCTGATCCTTTTATACTAGTAACTCATTGGAAATACAAAATTGCACTATGATTATACAGCCATGTACTGGAAAACAGATAGCCCAAATGAATAATTTGCACAATATATTAAACCCAAATACCATTTGTAAAAGTCAGTAGTAAAAGGATGTAAAATTAGCATAGAAATAACTTTACTTGTAGAGGAAGTATTAAATGTGATTTAGTCTATAAATCACATGTTTTATTTGAATGAAGGGCTAGCTACAGAATATGAACCTATTCTTTACTGAAAAAAGACTGTTAAATAGAGTTTTAGGAAATTGGGAATAAGCAATAATATAGTCCAATAAAAAGAAACCACATATACAGAAAAGTAAACTAAACTGGCTGGTGTTATGCCACATCCAAGGTGCATAATACATCAACTAACTCAAAAAAGAAAACAAAAAAACTTTAGAGGAATACATTTAAAAAAATTTACAAAACCTTTATTAAAAATATTATTAATATTACGGAGTATTTATTAAGCGCCATCATATTACGCAGCACTGTACAAAGTACATAGTCCATAGTGTTTGCAGCATGCTGCTGGATCGTTTGAAAGGAAAAAAGAAAGATATGGAAGGCCATTTACCTAACCTTGCATTACACCACACATATTTACTGCATCCCCACAGATAAAATAAAAGTTAGGTATATACTGGTTAGGTGTATTATATTTGCATAGAACGGTCCTACTGCTGGCCAGTTTTACACTGCTATATTCCCTGCAGTATCTGCATGTTTAATGTAAAGTCCAAGACTGTTCTTTTTGCCTTTAGTAAATTTAAGTCCAACCTTACTATTCAAAATTTTCCTTCTGTTAGCAAGCTTTAGACTGTGTCATCTGTAGTCTCTTTTTGTAGTACAACTGCCTGTACTTTTTGACAAATTTCCCTTATTAAATTGTCTTAACCAGATCCTTCTACATGCATGCAACACATACACACCTGTACCATACAGGGCTTAATACATATATAGGATTCCCGTAATCCCTTCCACCAGCAATTTGCCTGCATTGGAAAAAAAAGTAGTTTATTGTAGTTTGCCTATAGTCCTATAGATGGCAAGAAATTACTACCAACTCAATGTGGTTCATCAAAGGTTTGAAGAGTTGATAAACCCTTGCCAAATCAAATATGAGCTTAATGCCTTGTTCCTAAAGTGCACTTGCCTAACTGCAAAGACTAATTACTGTACAACTTATCTTGTTCGTTTCCTAAAATGCAAATCACAGGTAGTATAACTGGGCTGCACAGGACACTAAGAATCAGGTTTTTGCAGTTACCATTAAGTGATGACAGCAGACTTTTCTACACAACTCAGCAGATCAGTAATAATGATATTGCCATCACAGACAACATAATGCTAATTCAATAAAAAAACAGTGTTTAATTATTGCAGCTCCAGGACTTGTATCCCACAAGGTAAAGTTATTGGACATATGCTCCAACTAACCACAGCTAACAATGCTAATGACCAATGTACTTTAATGGATGATATTGGAAAACTCAAGTCTTTTTTCTTTACTGTTCTTTGCTGACTGAGCAGATAAGCTAACATTTGCATAAAGTCAATCTAATATTATTTTTAGAACTGAAAAGCATCACATTATTCCTATATATCATAAATCCAGAATCTCATCATATACGACATTATTCAAATTTATATCCACAGGTATTCTGCAATCAGTTACATGCAATGTTATTATTTTAAAATTTTAGTTAAAAAAATAAGCATACTGTGTTGATGTTTTTTTTATAGTCCACATCTCCAGGAAGTGTATTCTAAAAATCCTTAGAGGTCAGTGAACTCGAAGAATCTGCATTTCTTCGCTTGTTAGTGAGCTCAGCATTGACTGTATCTGTCGTTTTCAGAATTCTGGCATACCTCTCTCAATTTACACTCACTATATACAACTGTGAATGTTAATTGCTTCAGACTGGAAGCCCAAATGCTTTCTTAATCTGTTTATATTGAAAAGATAATTTATTTTGGTCTGGGAAGCCTGAGATCCACATGGCTGTTACAGAATTCATTTGTTTGCATTATCCCAGCACAATGGTGTTCAAAGCAATTCTTAGGCCAAATATTTGCATTAGGTTTAAAATAGTTTAATAGACTGGTGCTTAAGCTGCAAGCACATGTGCATTGGAGAATGAACTTGTCAGTCTTTGGGAATTAAGAGTTTCAATTAAAAATTACTTTGTTCTACATTTTTTCCAAGCTAAAGACATTTTTGTGATATCTTGGTCCCAGAAAGAACAACTCCCTGTACCAAATATATTCATAAATAGTACTTCCTTGGCAACCTTTTCTGTAAGAAAATATAAATGATAAATAAACACTGATACTGTGCAAATAAAGAAAATGAATGGGCTGTCTTAACACTACACCACACACCAAGAGTAACACAACTGAATGGGCCCTAACTAAATGACATTTAGTTTGCTCACCACTATGTAGTAAAACATGTACTTCTTTAATAATATTATACTTGTTTTGACTTGTTATTATCTCTGCATTTCAGTATACTACCTTCCCATATACATGGCATTGCATAGGGGACAGCAATTCCTGATGGTGACACCAGTTGACATTTCCTATGTTGGAATAACAAGTCTTTTTCCAAAACTCATGCTACAGGGTGACAATGTAGGAACTCAACTGAAATACAGTGTTTCTCAACCAGGATTCCTCCAGAGGATGTTAGGGGTTCCTTGAGCCATGAACATTTTGTGCCTCTCAGGTAAGTTACCACTGACACCAATTATTTCTTTTTATACAGCAACACAATGCAGAAAAAGGCACAAATGTCAGAAATGAGGAATGACTCCCATTTCTGCAGGAAGACAACAGGGTAAACTTATAACTACTCCATTGCTCTGTGCCTGTTTTTTCCTAATTAAATATGACAATATAAAGGTAAAATTCTCTTCTTTTTTAAAAGAAACAAAAAATGCACTCTCATCAAATCAGCAAAATGAACAATTCTAGTAAAACACACAACACACTGGGAAAGTCAACAATGCAAAGTATTTTAGTGGTGCCGATAACTTTATAAAAACACTATGGGAAGTAAAGAGCTTGATCTGTGCCTCTGGGTAAAACATTTTCATTCCTCAATAACTGAAATGTTTCTATCAATCATTTATAGAGTTCCATCCTGCAGACTGCCCTACTTACTGACTCCATGGAGTCGTTAACAAAAGATGAGAGAGCTTTGAAATATTACAATAACTGCACTACCTGTTTACTGACTAAACATCAGCAGGAAACATTCATAAAAGTCTTCTCATTCATAAATGTGTGAGCTCTACAGGATACGTCCAGCGGTAGATGAGGAATTGTAAGGCTTATAAAGAATAGGTAC
Source organism: Pyxicephalus adspersus (assembly GCF_032062135.1). Classification (NCBI taxonomy): domain Eukaryota; kingdom Metazoa; phylum Chordata; class Amphibia; order Anura; family Pyxicephalidae; genus Pyxicephalus; species Pyxicephalus adspersus. The sequence continues at coordinate 20,666,859 of NC_092867.1, read as the reverse complement.
ATCTGTAAGCATATATAGACATTATATTAAAACTTTAAGATTAGCAAGATTGGATATCAGTCAGGTTTCCATAAGGGGAAAAACATTAGCAAATATTAAAGAAACCATGTTGTGTAAACCCACACACCAAAGGATAGCCATTGCAAATAAAAAAATGCCAGTGGAAACATTGCCACTGCTAATTATTTGTATCAGGCAATCAACATGTTTACCCGAGTCCTAACTACCTGCACTTGGAGACAGATCTGGAGGTATTTGTAAAATATGTACGCTTTAGTATGCCTGGGGCACCCATTCCCATTAAAGATCTTAAATGAAAAGTAGAGCTGCAATCTTAAAAAATATGATGATAATGTAAGCTGACCATAAATGAATGAAAAACAGTGCTGCTTCCCTGCTTCTTCCTACATTGTAGGCACCAACAAAATTCCAGGTGTCACTTGGTCAGTGACATCACTCCATTAGTCATGTTCTTGTGTAATGATTACCTGCTAAACACGTGCCACATGGGAGGAGATCACATGCCACCCAGCCCAGGGTAGGGCAAACTGGGAAGTTGCCCAAGACCCTCCCATCGTATCCAGGGCCCCAACTAACAAATTAGTAGGAGTGCAGAAAGCTGGTTCATATTCCCCCTTCAAAACTGTTTCAGACCCCATGTCCAGTAGCTCTGGGTATATTGTTGGATGAGACACCAGAAAGAAATGGTAGGTTACTGAGATAGATATAAGTAGAGAAGGGGTTCTTTGGACAGACAGGGTCACTTCTTACTTACTTGGTAACACAACACTGTCTTTTTAAAAGAAGCTGGATTTTTTGCCTGTTTAACAGAATAGAACATCACCTTGGTTTATATCACTGGAGGTGCATTATAATGCCGTGCATGTTTAACCAAAATTAATGGTTTTCTGCACAAGAAGACAAAGGACCGTGGGGAGAATGCAAAATGTCTCCATATGTTTGTATAAATGATGGGTACTCTAAGGAGTTTCTCTTCCCTTCTCATGGCTTTAAATGTTGTGAAAGTGTCCATAAATGCACATGGCACTTCAGAAACAAAATAGTAAACACATCAATCTGCTACAATATATCAGCACAGCATTGTTTATCATTTTCGTTTAATAGGTCAAAAGCTGAATAAATTGTGTACCTGCAAGCATCACCGCTGTGGAATACAGATGGATTTCTGCTTCCTTGTTCTTCTCTAGGTCTGTCTAATGGCACCCATAAAATTAAAGCAGAGCTCTGCAATGAATAAGCACAATCAATAGCCATTTACCTGCGTCTGCTTCTTGTATTTGGACATAGTGATTAGGATTTAAATTAATGCCCTGTGAAGTTTTCACCCTGAAGCAGAAAATTAAGTCAAAGCATGCACAGATGCTGCTTGTGTTTGCTCTGGGCTCAAACTTGTAACTGCATACAATGCAATCCACCAGGCTGCGAACCTGAAGTTAAATCTGATTTTATTTTCTACACAACGTGATGCTATATTTAGCAATTCTTTTTATCATGACTGGTGGTGTTCTGTATCAGGATATTGAGCTTTTTCACTAAAAAAAATTGCAAAATGCTGAAATGAAGAGGCAGTCTGTGTAACTTTTATGACAGGTCTGGAGCAAGTAAGCTAAGAGAAGTTAGGGGAAGGCCTGCATGACTGGGGGAACAGTGGAGCAGACAGGTTAGGGTTAAAAGGTTGTTTGGGGCTATGGGGGGGGGGTCAGTTTAGGATTGGTGGGAGGGCGGAGGTAAGGTTAGGGATAAGGTGATGAGGTCACAGGAAATTTAGCTGGGTTAGTGAGAGCCTCCGACACTCCTTTCCTTGTATTTTTGCAAAAGATTAAGGTTTCGGGCTTAGTTTCTTCTGTAATCTTTGGGTATGTGTAAGCAGAGTTCCTCGAGGGCAGTGTTCTTTAGTGGATTGGGGACCTATCCTTCATTTGGAGTCTTTTGAATGGTGTGAGAATGAAAATGAGATAAAAGAAGTAACAATTTGATATAGTCTGTGAGCAGTTTTGATATCATTCCTGAGTTGGGCGATTGTGGTTGGGAGCAGCAATCTCCTGTTAGCACAGATCCCAAGTTGATGTTTTGGATGCCTACGAGGACCAGCAAACTTCAAAGACTATTAGAGACACTTGGGTTGTGTTCTGTTAAATAGGATTTTGTTATTCACTTTGTCATGTTTTATGTTATGATTGGTATTATTGCCTTTAGGTGAATGTCTGGGTCCTTTGGGGCCATTTTACCTGTTAAGATCTGAAAGACACAAGCAGGTTGAGAAGTTCCCAGACTGTCAAATTTATGGCAGCCGATTGTGTGTGTTCATGCAACTGGGGGAGTACAAACATGAATGAAAAAACATGGTGCTGAGTATCAGAATACAATAAAATGGAGGTCATTCATCACAGCCATGTTGGACCTAATTAGCAAAACAGCTACTGTGGAAGCCCCCAGAGGTTGAGTAATCAACCTGGCTAAATGTCCATAGTAGTAACTTTTGTCTAGCTATAGCTGGTTCTGAGTCTTTCTGTCCTTTAGTAGTGTAAAGCGTTATTTAGGTAGGTGCATAGCAAGGCAATTTCTTTCCAAAAAAAAAAATATTAGGGTTGTATTACTAAAAAAGAAAAACCTAAAATCCCATGACAATGACCCAAGATACAGTGGCAACATCACATGCACCTCCCAGATTCAAAGATATATTGGGCCTGGTTTATTAAAGCGCTCCAAGATTGGAGAAGATAGACTATCATTGGTGAACCTGGGTATCCAGAAAACCTGGAATGACTCCGGCCCAGGATAGAAAACCTTTGCCGAATAATAGCAAGGGATTTTAGGAAATCCATTCCAGGTTTGCTGAATCACTCATTCTCCAGTCTAGGAGATCTTTCTTACATTGGGCTCAGTGTTAAAATATTTTTGGTAGTAGTGTTATTAATTAAAAAAACATACAATTGTTATCAATCACCTTTACATGTCAAAAGCCCTTGAACCCATGAACTCAGCCCGGTAAGCCCTGCACTGTCTCGGCTTCCCTCTTCTTTCTGGCACTTGCCGTCCTGTTCAGCGCCACCATATTATTTCATCTTTCCATGTTCTTCTTCATGTCATCTATCTTGCACTGGACAACAGTGAGATCAGATGACCTGTCTTCCTCCAAATGTGGGAAATAAGCAACAATCTAACCGCGCATGTGTGAGAGCAATTCTTTTTTTTTTACATCAAAGAAAAGCCCCTTGATCTGGAGCATGCACAGAGGGAGCAGCCCAATGTCTTTTGAGATATGCGACGCAAATATCCCAAGAGGCTGCAGGTTTCCAAATCTGTGCAGTTAAAAAAAATAAACAAACATTTATTCCATTGAATAAAAAGGTTACATAAGGTTAAAAATGTGATGATAAGCTACGTGCACATGTCGGATGATTCTCTGAGAGAAATACAGTCATGCTCATCTCAGGCCATAATCTGTTATGTGTACAGAGGTCACTCAATGTGGAATCCAGCATGATGGAATAACTGCTGTACTTTCTTATGGAGAACAGCACAGTGGGGAGGTTGCTTGTCCGCCCTCCTATATTGAACAGAATGGCGCTGGGTGTACAGCGCTCCTTCGTCCACATTTTACTGCCAACAATCATGAAAGATAATTTTCAGCATCAATCATCTGTCGTCTGTGCGAGACTTTAATGACGACATCTTGGATGGAAGCATTGTCTGCCTTCATATCCGACGCCATTACACCCACAAATACACGCTGCGATTATTAAAGTAACACGCACGCCTTCTACACAAGCCGTTCCTGTTTCCCATAGCAACTAATCAATTCTTTTTTTTTTACAAAACAGGCCATTGCCAACAAATTTACATCCCTCTGCATAAAAATCTATTTGCTTTGCGTTGATAATATTGCTTACTGTAACTATTCCCACCCTGCCACTTGATATTCATACCACAATATTGTGGAATAGTTTGTTATCAACAAAAACAGCTATGTTTACTTGGAAGCACATCTCTGTGAAATCTGTTTATTGCTACATATGCCGTCCCCCCACTGTTTAATTCGCTGACAGCCACAAGACATATTAATACGTTTCCCATTCCAAGTTACAAGCAAAGCTTTGCACGCTGCTGACTGGTGACAGAAGGCAGGATTTTTATTGTAGATAAATATTTAGGCTTGAAAATAATTTAAGACATACATTACCAGAAGGACCATTATGTTGTGATTCAAGCAGCTACACCATTGTAAACAAAAGGCCGCAACAGAAGCAACGCATTCAAAGACTAACGCCTTCTGGGAAATATCAAACTTGTCTGTCTGTCATTGCTCACGGTGAATTGTTCCTGTGCATTCTCCTGATTTTAGGCAGTATTTATGTAGAAAAGTACAATTATCACATGAAAAAAAACAAAACAATACATTAAATGAATGTGGAAGAGATGTGTTGTCTATAGCAACCTTCCTGTATTACTTTAGTTGCTAAGTGTCCATCTTTCAGCAGGGCATTGCCCTCATTTTTGGAATAATTCCACATCCCCGTATGCAGTAAATTGGTTGCCATGACAAGCAGCCATTTCCTTTAGTACTGAAACAGCCTCCCAGAAATTTTTTTTGCACATAAATAAAAATATTTAAATTTTTTTCAATCATGAAGCCGAATAAACAGCAAACATGAGTACAAAATATAGAAGGTTACATTCATGTGGGGTCTAATATTTATAGATGTTGTCACAGAAGGTTCAAACAAATTTCACCTGGAATTTGCACTTTTTTTTTCAATTTAATCCAATAAAAAAATGTGTAAATCCTGGGTGAAATCTCTGTTGTACCATTTGTAAAGAGACTTGGAGATCCCTTTACAAAGATAACAAATCACCACTTTTTGGTTTGCTTCTCTTTTACAAAAGGTAATTTTTTTTTAACAATCAGTGCTGCAATATAACTAAAGAGAATTGGCAGTGACACATTCCATTCAATGAAGTAGCGGCTCCCCTAGATGAGCAGCCATAAGCGGCAATCGGTATTTTAAACAGACATCAATGATTCTGATTTTTTCCTATGGCGATTTCCACAGTGTTGAGCAATTTCTGGCAAACTATAAAGCGGCTGAACACCAATTTATAAATAGGGGGAACAGTGAACATGGCATTTCTATGACAGCAGAGATCTATTTATAAAAGTGGGAATCTGACATTCCCCTGTGGGAATCAATCACTGCCAATGAAACACATGAACTTGGAAGATCCCCATGAGGGATTGTTTGGGGGAATGTGATGAACCCTTTCACAAATGTTGTGAACAATAGAAAATAGCATCATTTGTGCATACATAACATCATGTGGCCTGACCACCATTTTAGGGCCCCATGTTTGTTTTTCTATATGTAATCTGCAAAATGTGCTGCAAATTCTATCAGATCAGCCATGTGAAGCAGTCATTAATGAAATGTACAAGAGAAGTGTAAAGGGAAGGGTTGGCTAGTATAAGTAACTTGATTTGACTTGGTATCAGCCATTTGCAACCCTACAGCACCAACCAGACCTAATGAAGGTTGGGTAATACTGATATATGCAAATGTTTGGACAGGGAAAATGCTGATAGGGGGAGTAGAGAGATGACTTTATCAGTCTGCTGCTTCTATTTACCTGGATTTTAACCACCTGAGCGATAAGCCCGACCTTGGTACGGGCTTCAAAAAGTTACAATTATCGATAAACCCGAACTTTTCTCACTGTATGAAAATACAGTGAGAAAAGTTCGGGTTTATCGATCACTTACCTGGTCCCGCTGCGATCATCCATCCCTGTGTTCCAGCGTCGTCCTCCAGCGTGGGGTGTCCTCTCCGGGAAGAAGCCGGCCGGCTTCTTCTCCCTCCGTGCGTGTACGTCGGCGCGTACGATGACGTCGGCGCGTGTGCGGGAAATTCAAACTGAAACTCATTCAAACACATTTTGTATTGCATTGAATACAAACTCCTGTATCCAATCCAATACAAAATAATAGAAAATATATTTATGTGGTTTTGTCTATAGGTATGTGACGGACACTAGGGAGGTGTTTTAGAAAAATATATTACTATACAGTATACTGAATTATCGCATTTTCAGTATTTTTCATTTATTTATGTATTCTTGTTTAAGCTGATTTTTTGTGTCTTTTATTTAATTTTATTAAAAGTAATTTTTTTTTTTTTACATGATTGTGTGTTTCAAACATTTTTTATATTCATGATATCTACTAGAACCCTGTTCGGACATATTTCTGTAAGTTACAGGTCTACAATTTAAAAAAAAAAAAATTCATGAAAAACTGTAACGCTTTTGGAACAGAAATCTAGACCTCAGTGTAACGCCCAGGTGGTTAAAATATTAAATGCAACCTGAAGTTTATTATGGCAGTTGTTTTGTTGGAAAGGTAAACAAAAACTGTGAGGTCCTGGTACATAGCGGGCAGCTGCTGCCCATTGTTTATACTGAACTAACTATAAGATGGAGGTAGACAAGGGGCTAGTTCTTACATTGGACATTGGTTGTTAGAAACAGCTCTGTGCATTTAAAATAAAACTAAACCTAACATTAAAAAATTGTGACCAGGCAGGTTCCTTATTGCAGATGGGACTCACAAAGTCCCTTAAGTAATAATATAACCTTGCCTGCTATTTTTTCAATTATACCTACCTGTCCCCCTCCATCATGGTGCCACCATCTTCACTTAGTCCTCTTTGGGGTTCCCGATCTTCAGCCATCTTGATGGGCTGTGCCAAAATGAATTAACTCTCATGCATGTTTGTGGTAATTAATTTATACCCAGGAGCTCTGGGGGATGACAGGATACCCGGCATCATACGCTGAGCTATGTATGCACTTAGCACACTTACAAAATATAGCGAACAGGCAGGTAAATATGTTTTGTTGCAGAACAAACATCCTGCCTGATTACAAATGCTTATTGTGGAACTATAATTCTGCTTTGAACTTTTTTCTTTTTTTCATTCTTTTTAAATGGCAGCCCAACGCATTAAAGCAGGCACAACACATGTCAGCACAGGCAATTTATTGCAGTGCATTGCATTTGAAGTAATCAATTTTTTGTTTTGTTTCTTTTTTTTTTTTTGCATTGGCTGACTATTTATTTACAATGGACTGTCTAATGTAATGCATGTAATCGAGCAACATAATGCACAGCAAAGTCATTGGCCCTTATCCAGAGCTTTAATCAAAATTGAGACTGAAGCAGGAGTTTTGTCTGTCTTAAGAGAGTTTATAGACATTGTGGCTTTTATTCTCAATGATATATGATGTGTGTGTCCACATATCCAATCCAGAGAATGTGATCCAGTATTGCCAAATATTCATAACTATATTATCTTTATATCAGATTCCAATACATTTTTTCTGATTTTACTTTGATTTTCTCCTAATACTCTTTCACCGAGGGAACTAAATTTTGTACCATGTAAAATGGAAGGAACGTTTTGACTGCGGAAAAAAGACAGATTATTAAATTATCTGCAGATAATTTCACATTCATAGATCTTTTTGAAACATAATCTTGTGACTGGTTCATCGGCTAAACCCAGGTGAATTTATTCAGAGAAGATGATGAGACAGATTATTACATTTCATGTAAAAAAGAAAACCTTATAAACCTGGAACTGTCCCTGGACTTTGTTCATATTTACCATTTTTCTTTATTCTAGACGTATATGCTATGAAGAGTGTTTATAAAGCAGTGCCTGTGTCATTCACCAGAAAATACTACAAAAGAATCTTCCTGGTGAATGTGGTTGAAAGTACAGAAAATAATTCACCTTTAGTGAATGTTTGGTGTTTTTCATTTGCACTGCTTTATAAAGATGCCCCTATGTTACTCTATCAATTTAGTTACCAAAAATAATAACATTGTGAGAAAAATCTAATGTTTGGCAATTGGTTAGAGACTTCCTGATTATCTTTATTATCTAAATTAGACATGGTCATATTTTTTTTTTTTTTAATTTTACAGGAATTATCACTAAAAGTTGCTAACACAAAACTGAGTAGCAGATTGTGATAGCAAACCAGCCAGCACATGTGCCAAGTATGTGACTAGCACTGGAAAGGATCAGCAGGGCCCATTTAAACTGTGAAAACTGTGAAGAAAACGCCAACTCAAAACAGTCACCTAGTGCTTGAGAGTGAGAGTGAATGAAAATTCAAAATTGAAATGATTGTCATTGTATATTTGAAGCCCTTTATTTGGAATCCAGATTTACAATGTATTGAAAGTAGTGGGTGAGCAAAGCACTACATTCCTCTTCCAGGCCAGATAATAAAAGTGGCTAGAATGTACCTGGCTGATAAAAGGGAGTGCATGGCTGGAACAGGGTGGAGCTTTGGCTTGAGACCAGGTAGATAAGGGAGAAGGACAGTGTAAGGAGGTCTCAAAAAAATTAGGTCAATTGGACCAGTACCTCTCCAGAGAAGATCCAAGAGAAAGAGCCAGAGGGCTAGATTTGTGTTACTTTTCCAAATCTAGTAACAGAACTGAGAATAGGCTTCTGATCATTGCCCTGACCATGGGTCAGAAATAACCTAAAATTCAATAAAACGAAATGGATTACAAAAATAATATGCATCAAAATTTGTATTGCCTTTCCATCGTGAGCTCATCAAACAGTCTGTGTCTAGTGTTCTGGCTGATTAGATTCAGGTGATATCGGGACTCCCTATTCTAGGACTCCATTGCTTAATAATCTCACATGTTCCTAATCATCAATGATCATATTATTTTCAAGTCATGTGTTGCCATGGCAGGTTCTCATTTGGGTAATTCGCAGCACTGATCCATCAAATCCATTGTGCTGCTTCCAAGTCAGGGACAACAGACCTCATTTGAGAAGTCATTAAAAAGTGGTTTGTACCTTAAAACTATCTACTTCCAAGAAATGTATAACGAAACAACCTGAGAACAGTTATACCTAGGAGGTAACCCCAGCAAAGGTACAGCAATATGACAGAGGAAACCCAATGGGAAATAGATTCCTGGCCCAGTCTGTAGTTGACTATTATTTAATACATTAGATATCCTGAAGACTTGATAGGAATGTCTATTACCTTCACTGGCTATGCTAATATTAGGAACGTTTCCTAACAGTACAAAATGGAATTTTATGATTTTTGCTCCATTTATATAGTCTATTCTGCTTGAAAAACATTTTTTTTTTCTTCCTTTTGTCAATGCAGCTATTATCGTTAGAACTTGCAGAAGACTTTTTGACAAATAGCATCATAATGGCCGTTTTATAGTGCATATAATACAATGAGTAACTCTAGAAGTCCATTAAAATGCTCAATAACAACCAGTCAACTGATCTGCTTTTAACCTTCTGTCCTCAGCGCTAAAAGCTGAAATGCAGATATGCACTGCAATGTAAGGACACATCCTTACTGCTTAAATGTAGGCATGTGTGTGGAATCTGCTACTTTATAGTTGCCATGGTAGAATTACATTTGATTGCCATTACTGGCCATTCTAAAAATGATATCTGGCTGGTGGTCCCAGGACCCTTTACACCTACTATGTAAAAACTTGTGGTTAGCTACTCCTGGTCACAAAGCAAACCTGTACCTGTGCACCCTGGAGTGGCAAACCAAACTTAAGGTTTGCATGCAGGTGCAACACAGATCTTCAAACACCAACAATGTGGCCAAAAGCATCTTGTTGCTTTTGGGAACCTTGCTGCAAGATGCCACAACTTTCTTCAGTGAAGTTGGGTTATCTAGAAAACCTGGAATGGATCTGGTCCAGGATTAAAAACATTTGCTAATCCATTACAGGTTTGCTGGATCACCCAGTTTTGACCGAAGAAAGTGTATCCTCTCCAGTCTTGGAGAGCCTTAATAAATCAGGGCAAAAGAAAGAAAAACATTACTCATTTGCAAAAACATAGCAAATAGAAAAAAATGTTGCTTTGTCTTTGTATTTGGGAAACGCTGATTATTTGCTGAACTTTACCAAAACCTATCCCAAGTTCTTCTTTAGATTCTGTCTTTTTTAAAAAATAAGTATATTTTTAGATATTCTGAAGAGTCACATCTGTAACCTGTACTTTCCTATTTATTCTAGTGAGTGATTAGGAACTTTGAAGAGTTACAGCCAGGTCTGTAGATTGAAGTTACCGAAGGAGGTCATTGGAAGTATCATGAAGCGAAAGGAATGTAGGCTGCAAATCCCGTGGGCTTCTAGAGCTGCTTCAACAATACCAAAGACTTCAAACTGTTGAAATGTAGGATTTTAGGTTGAAGAGCTGTTGAGAAGGTGTGCGTGGGCAGAGTATATTTTTTTTTTTATGCATCAAAGGTTCATGGTTTTTTTAAAATGTGGATGTGGGCACTGGTACAAAAGAATACAATATAATCAATATGAATACATGTCAAATAAAGTTTAGAAAAAAATAAGGTTCTCGAGTTTGCATCAGCACAGTTCAATAACATACTAGCTTAAGTAACCCTGAAATTACAGCTTCTCAAAATCAGGTTCTTATAACTACTTCTTTAGTAGACAAGAACTCTTGGCTACCAGTGGAAACTACTGCTTCGAACAGTGTTAGATGCATGCACTGTGGTTCCTCCCGCTAGCTTATAGGTCACTGGAAAGAACTACAGTGCACAACTCAGGACAAACTAACTAAACACATGGAAGTAGTAGACAGCAGTGGCACTCATAAGGGCTGGTGGAAGTAACTACAGGACACCATGTCCTCAACACCTCAAAGAGTCAGATAACTGTGGCAAGCATAGAAGCTGGCTGGAGGAACTAAATTGAACCGTCAAGGACATACTTCCTTACATGTCTGAAAGTTTTGGATAGCAGAAGCAGATATAAAAAATACATGGCGCAGTCAAGGGCTGGTGGAAGAAACTACACTCTGTTGGGGACTTACTCTCCTACACGCCTGGAAGTGTAAGCTAACAGTGGCATTTATAAGGACTGGCCATAGGAACTACATAGCACAGTCAAGAATACACTATCCAACATATTTAAAAGTGTTGGATAGCAGCATACATAGGGGCTGGTCGGAGGAACTACAGCACAAGGTGGAAGATTTGCTGTCCTTTGCATTTGGAACTGTCGGATGCCAGCGAAAGCTGTGGTTCTGCAACCAAATTAGCTAAGTTGCTGTTCTTTTTTTACATTTTAGTTAACAACATATTAACTATTATGTATAACTAATAGTTATTCTTTTTTTTTTTAAGTAACGGTGGTTTCAAACCCATATGTGGTTTTCATTGATGTCTGTCATTGTTGAAACAAGTGATTTTTTATAATTGTCCAAAACACCAATATTACCAAATGGCAAATTTTACATTGCCACCAAAACAGGAATAGAGGAGAAGCCTTTCAATGGAAACACTTGTTCCTGTGACAACTGTCTAAAGTATAGGAAAAGCTCCCCTTTGGGATACAGAGAGAAAAGACCAAGAAGTTTCACTCTCCTCTATACTATCCAAAATGGTTAAACATAATTTGGCTGTACGTACTTTAAGGAGTTCAGAGGAATGAACGGATGGTGTTATAAAAGTGTTTACCCTGCTATTTTCCTAATTTGATATTAACCCTAACCATTAATAAATCAAATAAATTATCAGTTGAACCTTGCAATAAATCAATGTTATTCATTTATGAAACTGATTAGTCCTTATGCCACACCCTATGGAACATAATATAAAATACTAACTTATCTATTTTCTTTTCAGTTATCTCATCTAACGTGATCTAAATCTAAAATTGACCCACATACCTATTATAAGGCATTATATATAACTATCAATATTAGGGCCTTGAGTACAACAGTGAACTTGAAACTTCAGAAGTATTTGTAAGTGCACATTTTACCAGTTGGCAAAAAACTTCTGTAGCAAACAGCAAAAGCAAGAAAGGGGTTTCCATGCTGCTAACACTTATTGGCACATCACACAGCGAGTTCTAGCAGAGCATCAACTGCCTTAAGGACAAGATGATATCTCATTGCCTGCTGTTCTTATTGAGACATCTGTCTGCCTATCTACACCCCAAGGTTTTGTTTTACTGCAATGCACAACCACCTGATCTGTTGTTCGTTGTGCCACTTACATTAAATGGGGCAGGGTATGCTAACAAACAAATGCATGCAGCAGTACATCTTCACTGCTTTGCATATAGTGAGAAAGTCAGACATTACTTCCTTTGCACCGTCTGATGTTCTTGTGTATCAGAAGTGCAAGTGTACAGCACTGAACAAGTCCTAAGGCCCATATCACACAAGTAATCTTAACTAACCAGCAATGGATTCACTAGAGGACAACAAACTTGAAAGATCACTCAACTTTTTCTATGCTGTTACTAACAGAAACAAAATATTTCTTGTTTTCTAGCTAGGAAGTTTGTGTAGCATTACAGCCACAGAAGCAGCAATGTCATGGAAACAGGTTAGTGGTTTTCTGCCCTTTGCAAGCAATCTTGTTGCTAGCGAGTTGTTGACAGGGACGAGATTGCTATTGAGGCAATGACAATAGCAATAGTCAAAGGGCTGGCCCTGTATTACTCAATAAAAATAAGCAATGTCACCAATGTTATGCCATCTGTAGCAATAAGGCTACAAAGTGCTGTGGTTGAGTATTTTCCAATGTCAGAAACTATTTTTATTATACAATTTATTTTCTAACATTCTGGAAAGTCTGATTGTGAATGATAATTTGTCGCTTTCTTTAATAGAGAAATAGAATTTTTTTAACTAGATTTAATTCTGCTGTGAGATGAGCATGGAGCCTGGTGTTGGCTAAATGGACAAATATTATGTGCTGGTCTGTGCTACAGATAAAAGGCCTGATTTATTAAAGTTCTCCAAGGCTGGAGAGGATACACTTTCATCAGTGAAGCTGGGTGATCCAGCAAACCTGAAACGGATCTGGTCCAGGATTGAAAACATTTGCTAACAAATAGCAAAATACTTTTAAGAAATCCACTGCAGGTCTGCAGGATCAACCAGCTTCACTGGTGAAAGTGTATCCTCTCCAGCCTTGGAGAACTTTAATAAATCAGGCTCAGAGGCTGAAGTTACCTTTTTATGAATACTAAATTGTTTCACCATTTTTTTTGTTTGCATGACAAATCTATATATTAATCTTTCTAAAAATGAGGGAAGAATTTAGAGCACTGCAGGCAGATGGAAAATCCTCCTTTTACAAACCTTCCTTGTAATTAATGTGATTGGCTTTTGGTAACCATATGATTTTACCTGTTCTTACTTTAACAAGTTGACAGTATGTATAATCAAATGTAAACTTTTGTACAGATGCTACAAAGGACTGTGGGGGTCGAGTTGTATATTATGAGAATAATGGTAGCACAATTTTAAATCTACATGTAATTAAACATTGATACAGTCAGCAATGACATATGTAAATGTTATGTAACTCATGCCCCTTGACGAGATGGCTTAAACCCTAAATCCTCAAATAGCTGAGTTTTTTAATTTCTACTGTATTGTTTATTTGTTGGAAACTATTTAGTGACTGACTTAGTAACAAAGGATTACCAAAACTAAATAGTTAATTTATCTTTAAAAAAGAAGCAACATATTAAAGAAGAACCAAACTTGCACTACTCACCTATCCCTGTTCCATCATATAGCACCACCATCTTCCTTCTTTTCATCTTTACTATCTTTGGTTACTTTGATTGGCTGGTTTAGCTTTTTTGACAGTTTCTTGGCGTGATCAGACAGGTAAGATAGATTATTGCAGAGGGGACAAAGTATTAAGAGGGGACAAATAATTATAGTTAAAAATCTAGCCCTGGTTTGACAAGTATACTCCCTTCATGTTCTGGTGGTAATGGCGGTCAATAGAAAATTTTCCTCCTAAGATGTGTCCTCAGAGACTATGTTGTATGTGATATATATATATGGTTGAAAGCCGATGAAGAAACTAAGAGGAAAGAAGAACCAGCTGCTGCAGATCAGAGATGTAAGGTAAATATTACCCCTAGAGCAGATCTTCATAATATGGGGGAACCCTTTAAATAACTTTAATATTGTCTTTAAGGAAGCCCTGCTATAATTACTATATCTTAAGCTCACAGTACATAGTGTGGTGATCAGTGGGAAGAATGCCTCTAACATTGCTAGTCAATAGGAAACATGTCTCCCTTACAGATAGCCAAAAAGATCATTCGTGTCCTAGCTGAGAAACACTGCCATAGACTAAACGTTAAATATAGCCTATATATACATATAGGCTATATTCTATATATAATATATATTTTTTATTTTCTATAATATATATATTTTATTTTTCTCAAGCAGATCAGTTTTACCATTTTATTTTAGGGGAGATATCTCAGTGGTTGGCAAGGCACCCCATGCACAAATATGTGTTAGAAAATATATAAAATAATATTTTAAGTGATAGCCAGCATGGATTTATGAAAGACAGATGTTATCTTTTCTAAGAAAAAACTTGGACACAGGGGTGACTGTGGATTTAGGATGTTAGGATTAGCTAAGGCGTGTTGACACACACAGGCGCCTTATCAATTTAAGTCTGTAGGTTCAAAAACTCATTCTGTAAAGGGATAAAAAAAATTGGTGTAAAAAGAAAACTAAATACCACATTCAGAGTTCTGATTAATGAGTTGTATTCTGTGGTTCACTTTTGAGTTCATTATTTTATAATCCTATTCAGGACTGAGTTTGATTGAGTTTGGGATTACAAATACCCTTTCTGAATTTTTAAATTTCACAAAGCAGAATGCAATCCTCCAAGATTCTCATAATTTACAAGCAAATCTAGAATGAATATTTGATTTGGCAGCCAAATGGCAAACAGTTTAGTGTGACTAAATATAAAGTTATGTAGTTGGGGGCTAAACATGCATATTTCATACACCAGGAGAAATAAAACTGGAATCAGTGATGGGAAAAGTTCTGAGTGTCCCGAGATATTGTACAGAAATGCAAAAGATGTCTATTAAAAGATACAAATCCAGAGGGCAACATACTCTAACCTTTATATATATATATATATATATATATATATATATCTATCGTATATATAACGTATCATGTAGTGATATTGCACCTGGCAGATGGAACTATAGCACACAGTGGGGGGACCAGTTGAAGCCATGGCTCACAAAGAGTGAAGATGGAACTCCCCCACCACCAAATAGACTAATATTATTCGTCCTGTTTTGCAGGGGCCATCTTTTTTTAGACAAGTTCACAAAAAAGGTTTGAAAAAGTGCAAAAAATAAATAATGATAATTTTTTTTATAAGGAGGAAGAGTAAAATCACCTTGCGTAGATATAGAAATTCTACTATTTGGCCCATGCAACAGCATGTAGGTGCTCCTGAATAGAGCTTGTGATTAAGGAAAGTAAGGTTTAACCTTCAGGTACATTGGGTCTACACTAATGTTACTTCTAAACCCTTAAACACTCATACGGTTTCTATTTGAATTTTTAAGCATTTATGGTTTTAAGCCAAGCTATGTGCTAGAAAAGAGGTAGAATAGGAAAAATGTCTGTAAACGGCCAACAATCATCCACAAAATGCCCATACACCAATAAACACAATTAAAGAGCTATAAATCTTTATAAAAGGCTTATTCATTTAATTTGTTGTGCATATGAGCATTTGTAGGCTCCTTGAAACATTTGGAAATGTTTTAGGTATGTTAAAACTGTCCAAACACTGCAGGCTGCTTTCTCTTTACACTTATTATGAAAACACCCTAAAAGCTCCAGTATGAACTAACCAATTGGAATGAATAGGAATTTCAAATCTGGGTAAACAGTCTGTGTAGACTTAATGTACACAGACTGTAAAACTAAAGTCCCACTTTTGTATGGGTGATTTAGGTAGGTGGTTATTGCAGAAAAGGACAGGCAATGTCCCCTTCTGCAACAACTGCTCTTACCTGGCTGATCGCTGCCTAGCTGTTAAATTTGTGAATAAATGAACCCCAGCACCCCTGCGCTGGAGTTATGTTATCCAAGCACGGCCAATCAAGATGACCGAAGATGGTCTTCAGGAAGTAAAGATTCTAGTAATATATTGTTTAATGTAAAAGTTCTTAATAAGTTGAATAAACTAAAATTAAACTAAAAATAAATAAATGTGGGTTGCCTAAACAACAAAAAATGCTACTAATACTTATAAAAATGAGACATTTACAATATTAGTCTGGGGGATTATTTTACTAGTTTTGGGGTCACAAAGAAATATTTTTTCCCACTAAACCATATAAAATGTCTTGTCTTGTATGGTTTGTTTTGTGTGTCTAGGGAGTTCCGAGGAGGTATATTTTTTTTAACCCAACAGATTTATTTTATTGAAATTACCTATAAAAGTATAACAGCATATTTTAGATTTGACTTTCCTTTCTGTTTTTAACAGCTCACCTTCAGCTGCATGTTTTTTCAGTCACGCTTCCAATTATACCAAGCGTTATATGCCTTCAATTATACAATCTAATTATACAGCACGATTACAGAGAAATGGTATAGTTTCAATTACACAATGTCTAATAAAAAGACATTTCATTAGATAGACTGGCAACATTTAACTGTGCTGAGCTGAAGGGCAGTAGTGAAGATTCAGCTATAAATAGTTAAATAAAGTGTCTGTTTCCTGCTTAGTCAGATGTGCTGAATGTACTGTAAGAGGAATGGGCGTTTAAAGGGTGCCTGGTTATAATCATAGCAAGCACCTATTATCTTACGTAATGAATTGTTATACCAACAATATAAACTGTTTATTGGACTGAACAAATGGGATAACAAATTATTTAATTGGAAATCAGAAAAAATAGAACTGCTGACTGTCATTAGCTAATTTGAAGACACCCTGTACATAACCTGAATTTCTAAATCTATAAATATTCAATAATTTTTCCCAGGGGGTCACATATTTTATACTTGTTACAGGAAAACTATTGTGTGCTCTCCTTCTTAAGGCCTAATTCAATTGATTTTAAGCAGAACTAAAATTCCGCTTTATAATTTGTCACCAAGCAGGGCTTTATTGCAAAAAGGAACAGGCAATGTTTAATAATATTATTATTTAATTAACATTATTTTAATATTATTTTATTAAAAAAAAAAAGACAAGAGTTTTAGGCATGCAGCCAAGATAGCCAGGAATGGGGAGGTAGTAAGTGAAGGTTTCCTTACCAGACTGGTCTCCATGTCTTCCCCCAATATAGGGGGGTCCCAATTTTAAGAAACATGCCCCCGTTTTTCGCATAAATGGTCCACCAAAAAGGATATGGGGGTTTGTATGCTTTTGGTGGAATCTGAAAGCCTCCTTTAATATCTGACAGTGGTCACGAAAAGTTAAAGTACACTGCATACATTTCCATGGAAAACACATTGCAAAATTAAAACACATTTTCACAGAAATCCACATTAACACAAAACATGCTTTTCATCACAGAACTGAACCACTGGTCTTTAATGTAATTTTGAAAGAACAAAGTGACCTAACAGCACTGTAAAACATGGGACTACAGTTGTTACTTTCAGCAGCAGAACTGTTCTCTGTGATTTATTTCCAAACTAATTTTTTTCACTTTTTGGTATTAATATAGGGTCATGACAATATCTCTCAATATAAAGCCAGAGATAAAGTCTGTTTTTTGACATAAACTGAAAACTGAAGGGGCCTGGTGTCCATTTTCCCGATGTGTAACACCTGTGACAGCTCACTTGGAGGCTAGTTACAACATTCACACCTTCCATAGCTTGGGATCATACAATTCTATGAGTATAGTAGGACCCTGGTACCAGCACACCAACAACATAGTGGGAAAATTAAATAAAATTTAATGTATGTAAATGTAAATACATATAAATAAACATATAAGTAAATGGGGGAGGTGGGGGTGCTGGAAGTGATAGGTGACTCAGGGCATTGCACGTGCTATATCACTTGGTAGATCACAGATAGCTCATGTTTAGGTGCAGGCATGAACCAGGACTTTGGCCCTGATTTAATAAAGCTCTCCAAGGCTGGAAAGAATACACTTTCATCAGTGAAGCTGGGTGATCCAGCAAACCTGGAATGGATCTGGTCCAGGATTCAAAACTTTTGCCGGCTAATAGCAAATGATTTTTAAAAAACCTTTCCATGTTTTTTGGATCACCTAGCTTCACTTCTGAAAGTATATTCTCTCAAGCCTTGGAGAGCTTTAGTAACTCAGGGTCTTTGAGAGGAATAAGGTGCAACTTCTGTTTTTAGTTGTTTAGTCCTGTACAAGTACAAAATTTTATTATTGTGTATTTATTTAATTTTTTGCATACGATTGAATATTCTTTGCAAAGCAAATTTTCCCTACATCTACCAAGTTAAATGAATTATGTCTAGGAGGGTGATAATTCACTTTTCTAAGTTATCAGCTTAAACTAATTTAGTAAATCAATCCCAATGCTTACATAAATCAGACAATCTGGAACAGTGAAAAGTTAAATGTACTGCAGAATGTGACCACAGCCACCTCCATAAACAATTCATTTTTAGGCATTTTTCAGTATTTTCAGCCAAGAAATGCTCAAAATAAGATTCATACTCACAGCTTCTCCAGGGAGTTCAGTCCCAAAAAAGCTCTGTTCTTTACCAGCGATATCTTGTTATTGCTCAGGATCCTGCAAATACAAAAAAAGAAAATACTTAGTAAATACAAACTTCTGCACTCAATTAACTGCTTTCATGCAACAAATAATTTAGCCTTGTGACATTATCCAAATAAAACCATTGCAGTTTATTAATTGAAAACTAAATTACAAAATAAATAACAAAAATATTAAACAATAAAAGTTGTAAAAAGAAAATATGTTTTTCTTTGGTTTCTTCTGCTATCAACATTCCAATAATAATAGCCCATACTAGATTTATATAATTTTAAAATATTACTTCCTTTTAATATTTATATTAATCAAAATATTTCCTTTTTTTACATCCTAAAATTGGAAGAAATTAAATTATAGATGCAACTTATTGTTGTCTTAATAGATAAAAGATAAAGGTGCCAATTCTTATAAGGAAGTCAAGCTATCGTTCACTCTAAATCATTGCCTTGGCCGTTGTGGTTTGGCTTCATCTTCCTTGACTTGCCAGCACACTTCTTGAGAACAGCTGCTAGGAAGCAGAAAGATTTGTGGATTGGCAATAAAAGTTAACACCGGTCTTAGCCAAAGGATTTCTAAAATCACCATTTTGCTGTTTTCAATCTTAACCTCTTAGGCTGTAGAACCCACAGGACCAGCTCTTTGGCTTAGCCAGTGGCAGCTGGAGGGAGCCTACAGACAATTATAAGTGAGCATTACAACATTTATTAATTACTAGTTGCTCTAAAACATACTTTTGCAACATGGTTTACGTCTATTTTTTAAAAAGTTTCACAAAATAGGTCTTGCATTGCAAGAAGTGAACCTTCCTCAATTACAAAGTTCTTGACACCTTTGTGGACTCTAACCAGCAAGTGCTGGCATGTTCATGTCAGTAAGGGATAAAGTTATGTGTGAAAAAAACAAGCATCTTATGGTAACGATACCTAAAGCGGAGTTAAAGTACAAATTCCCCTCAGAATCAGAGAACAGAATCCCAAAATAGTTAAACAGACTTATTTTCACTTTAATCTGGAGTCTCGATTTCTATAGGTTGGCTGATTATACACTTTACCTTCCCTGATACAAAATATTACATGAGCCTTCGACGCAGGATTGGCATCCTTATTACCTAGTTTGTATTTTGGAAATGTGAATTTTAAATCTTTTTTAGGATTTCTGTAATTTTATGTCAGTCACTCAGAACTTTCTCCTTTCTTTCCCATCTCCTTAATTGGGTCAATTATTTCCCAATGAATAAAAAATGTTTTTCTTAATTAGAAGGGAAATCTTCAAGCTATAAGAAACCATTTAGGCTTTTTCAGAACCAGTCGGCAATTATCCGCAAAGCTTTCTCATTTTTCTAAATTCAGCTGAAATATTTAATGATTTGTCATAAATTACAGGAATTGTTACTACAAGAAATTATAAATGATTTATATCTTGCTGCATTGTAAAGAGCGGTTAAAAAACGGTAAGCTCTCGGTGAGATGAAAATATTCTTGAGTTTAATTCTTTTCTTCAGCTTTGACTGTACGCCTGCCAATAGTTTATTGGTCAGATTTTTGTATAGGGGCTTTGCCTAAGTCATTATTGTTTGATACAATTTAAACAAATACATCTTTCCATAGCAAAATTAGGCTGGGGAAAAACAAACACACACTTATGACTTTTCTTCCGATTCCCAGACTACATACTATTATCAC
>NC_092867.1:20598776-20646309 GCF_032062135.1 Pyxicephalus adspersus | reverse complement strand
GCAATAATATGGTGATGGATGTCTCTATCATCCCAAAAAATGCAAAAGTGTGCTTCCAATCACCTTCATTAAGCAACAGACTAAGCATGCCCAAATGATTTTCACAACAGAGCTGAAGGCTTGCAGGAAGATGGTAAAAGTAGATACATGACGCTCTGGCTCAGTAAGTAAGGCTGAAGTAGGCTCCGTCATCCTAAATCTACACAGGAGGTTGCTGGTTTCTCTAAGGGCAGTGGTAGAGAATATCCTTGGTACATTGCCGGCAAATATCCAAAAAGTATTCTTTTTTTATAATGGAACATCCCAACATCGGGTCTCTAAGTGGCACTTATAGCTTCTTCTCTGTTCTCCACTAAACAATAGTAACCCAGACTCCATCTCTACTTTCACTTAGTGAGATCAACAAAGAAGGTCTCTACAACCAGCTTCATTGTGTGCCCAGCATGAAATAGGCATATCCTGCAATTCTGGCAAGAAACGAAGCAGCATTTTCTCAGAATTAAAAAAAATAAACATAGAGCGTAAAATTAATCCTTGCCTGTTCAACACTTTTACACAGTTAAGACCCCCTTTACCTAAGTGTTAACTGTCCACAGAATTTTATACTTTTACAAGACATAAACTGTCCTTTTCTCTCTCATTTTTGACATTCAAAAATAAAATAAAATTAAAAAATATTTTAATTTAAAATATTTAATGTGAACATTTTAATATTGACCACTTATTATTTATTATTATGACTATTATTATTATGATTATTAAACAGTATTTATATAGCGCCATCATATTACACAGCACTATACATTTTATCTAGACTAGATCATAGCCAAGATGAAAAGCTCCCTGTACGCTCAGACGTTAGCGCTCTGGCCTTTGCAATGCTAGGTCCCAGGTTTGAATCTTTACCAGGACACTATCTGCATAGAGTTTGCAAGTTCTCCCTATGCTTGCATACGTTTCCTCCGGGTTCTCCGAATATTTGGAATACTCCCACATTCCAAAAACATACAGTCGTGTTAATTGGCTTCCCCCCAAATCTGACCTTAGACTATAATTAAAAACATATGACTCTAGTAGGGGCATTTTCACTGTGAGCCCCTTGGAGGGACAGTTGGTGACATGACTATGGACTTTGGCGAGCGCTGCATAACATGTCAGCGGTATATAAATACTGTGAAATAATAATAATGCTGTTACTGCTAAACTAAAGTTGGATCATAAATCTGGAATTAGGTTTCTTATATTGTAGCTCTTCCTATAAGGTGACATCTGTGTATAGTGTAAAGAGGTTTACAAAATGGCAGGGTAAAAGCTTTTATTGAATTGGAGACATTAGTATGCCTTGCGCAAAAAAAAAAAAAAAACACATGATAGTATTTTTTGGTTTTCATGAAATGTTCACTTTAACTCACAATCTTCCCTCACTTTTACTAGAGATGGTGTCACTTTAGTGATTTTATAGAAGTTGCTGAAAAGCATGTGGCTAAGACCAAGCAAGTATGTAACCTTTACATGAAATGCTATTTTTCAGTTAAATACAACACGAGGAAATATTACTTTACAATAAACATTATTTTCCATCTGAATCATTTATTTTGTTGGTCCAGATAAATAAATCTGCTTATTTCCAAACAATCAATTCTCTAGTGGGCTTCCTAAAAATAGCACCAAGACAAATAGTCTCTGACCTTTGATACGATTTCCCTGCTAGTTCTAAAAAATATAACCTTTTGCTTTTCTAATGGAAATAAATTGGTTATGCAGAAAAGAGTGCATACTGATTCAGTGGCCAGTAAAGGAAATTAACAGCTGGATCACATCAAAATCTTTAATTTGAGTTTTATGCTTCTACCAAGGAAGATTCCAAAAAGATGTTAGATTAGCTTTATTCAACCATGTTTGGCCAGATTGGGCAATGATGACTACTGTTGGGAGTGACCACACAAGATAGAAAACCTAGTCTGATTTCAATGGAAAACCCCTGATAAGCAGTGACGTTCTCTTCTCTCTCTAGTTACTTTAAGTTTATGTAATGTTATATATATATATATATATATATATATATATATAGTAAAAACTAAAGAGTATGAGTCCCTTACACCAATGTGGTATGTAATACATATTAACTAGTATGTCTTGTGTTAGCGTGCATTGGGTTAGCGCGCTTTTTTTATTTATATAGGCTGAAAACACACCAATATGAACTTAAAATCAGTCCTGAAAAAAATGTTTAAACATAGCACCCCACAACACAAGGTAGGGTAGTACCATGCATTGTTGTGTGCTTCAATTCAAGTGCATGGTGGATGTATCGGTTCGGTGCATTGGAGCGCCATTCATGATTAAGGCACAATGGTATGCATGTTACTGTGCATTTATTTAAAGCATGCATGCTACCACAATGCAGAGATGTAAAGCTGGCCTTATGTTTGAAGGCAGACTAAAGGGTTCTGCAACAGACAATCCTAGAAAATTAGAATAGTTATTTATAGTAGCATTTGTCCATTAAACCAAAAAAAAAATATATGTCAAATAGGTAATCAAGTCCTCAGCTTTTTTAATCCTGCAAAAGCTTTTTTAGTTTCAACAATTTTATTGATTTTTGCATAAAGAGCGGCATACCAATTGATTACTATACAATGCCTACAATACCAACATGTTGACTGCAATCATTGGCATTATCACCTCTTAAGTGTGAGAAAAGCCTTTGACATGAAAAGTTGTTAGTAAAAGGCAATCAGGGAAAACTCTTGAACTGGAAATGGGGAAAAATTATTAACAATTAAGGCTTAAGTGCACAATATCTCCTAAATTGACTTTTTTCCATACACAAGGGAAGCCAATGATATTTGTTACATCTCTGTCAGTTTAGGAAAGACAGAGAAAACTAAATTGGGAATTTTGTTATGTGTACAGATATGCATGTAAGTTTTTTTTTTTTGTGGCGTAATATAGGAGACAAAATGCGAATAAAAAAACTACTCCATGTTCCTTCTCTCCTTAGGCTAGGTACACACTTCCAATAATAAAACGAACAATTACAACGATCAACGGTTATGCACGATTATATTTGAACCATCGTATTGTGCACAATTCTGTACATGCTGTAACGATACGATCGTTCATATATAATCCACCAATAGTGTACACACGCTAGATACGATCGTTTGAACGATGCAGGGAGTGACATGTAAAGGAGAAAGTGTATTGCAGAAACATGCACGATCAGTGAACCACTGTACACACGATAGATAGCAAACGATTGTCTGCCAATCAAATCCGCCGTGACATTCGTTCATTTCCAACGACAATCCTCGTTCACATTTTTTGTGAACATTTTTCGGCCGATCGGTCGTTCGTTTCCAACAATAATTATTGGAAGTGTGTAGGCAGCTTTAGTTTGCGTTTGCGTTGTTCCCTGCAGAACACCTTAAAGTGGAAATAAACTTTGAATAATAAAAATATTGTAGGTAAGCAGAAAGTTCCTTCATTGTGGAAGGTGAAGGCAATGTTTCTTATAGTGCGGATAAGGATCAAAACCCAGGGCTTTTTCTTTGTCTGGCCCTAGCTCTACACACTAAGCTACCTGAAGCACTGGATAGTTCCCTGCCTTTCCTGATACCTAGTGCTGTGATAAACCTTGAACTTCTCACTCCTATTTAGGCCTTTCCCTGGATTTCCTGTGTGCCAGATTATTGTGCTCCTTTAGCAGTATCTTGCCTTTTGCTGATGTTGCTGCATTGCTCTCTCATCCTTCAGCTTGTGTACTGACCTTTGCCTACTGAATTACCAACTACTCTTTTTTGCTAACCTGTTCTTCCCATATACTGACTTTGGCTTTCTCCCTGACTATGCTCCTATCTTGCTCCTCCATCATAACTGCTGTCTATGCCCTGAACCTAGCGTATTTATTATTATGAAACTGGTAGTTGCTAAAGCTATTGGACTCCATGATTGTTCCCAGATTGTTACACTTCTCCAAATACTAAGTGGGTGTATCCTCGCTTAAAGCAGAACTAAGCCCAGTGGATACTCACCTGATGTGACTTGTATTATCTATAATAGTGTAAAACTTTTCTTCTATAGAGGAACATCCTGTAATATAGACCAGTAACTGTTGATATCTCACTCACTCGTAGGATGACTGGTCTTGTAAGTTCTAAGTCTAACTGAAAGGCAAAAAATGTTGCTTTGAGCTGAACTTTACTATCACCTAAGGTACTTTTTTATCAGCCTAAAAAAGCACAAGGGATGAGACTGAAGATAGAAAAATCTGTAGATTATATCTCAATGATTTGGTGACTTTACCTAACACTTAAAAGTCAAACTAAGTTTTAGGTTCTGCCAAAGGCTAGCCAATTACATGTAAAATAAAAGGCTTATCCAAAATCTAGTATCCTAGGAATGCTTTTAACATTTGTTCTCTGAAGAGCCCAAATAAAGCCACTCTCTATATACATTAAAACAAGAGATTTCCATAATGATATGGGATGTCCAGCACTGGTGCAGAATTCCTTTGGCTGAAGCTGGAAAAACCACAGCACAGAATGTTGGACGTCTGTGAAGCTGTATGGATAAATTAATGCATTTAATATTCCACTACAAACTACTACACAAGAGCTAGAAGAGAAAATCACTCTAATCACTTCACATTTTAGGTCTGCTGTATTAAGAGTACAAAAATATCCTGATTAAAGAGTTCTACAAACTATAGGCAGACAATGCCACCGCCGAGACAGCGATTCTTGAATGGTAATTGAAAATATCTTGAGTCTGTCTAATCTGATTTTCTGCCATATGAAATGAGTTGAGATGACAGAAATCCACAAGAGGATGAAATTGGCAGATGAGTGTTGGATGCTGAGTTGGAACATTTAGAGGTCTCAGATATTAATGGTAATTTTTGTGTTAAATATACAGCATACATGTAATAACTACCGGTGATTCTCACTGACATGCAATATAGTACAATGGCTTCCTAATGCGAAGAAAGACTGTCAAGGTCTACTAAGGAAAGTGTTCAGATAATTGCATTTGGTCATTATAGATCATAGTAATTTGTGGTAAATGTGCCAGATGCGTGGAACATTGCCGTGCAAGTTTTCAACCATTTACAGCCACGTAATATTTTCAACAACCCTGATCTGTATATACAGATGTTAAAGTGGACCTCTTCTGAAATTATCAACTTGATTTCAAGTGACCATTTACAATGACAGCAAGGCCAAACAGAACTTGTATGTATCCTTCTGCAGATTGTCTTCTTCAAGTGAAAGGGAAACTTTCCTAATATTGCCCCATTCTTCCTATTCAAGGGTATGGGGAAAGTAACAACTGTGCCCTCCCACATTTTGGTAGCAATTATAATATGCAAGTGCGAAAACTACCAAGCACTGGCCAAGTTACTAATCAACAGTTAAGATTGCACATCTATGTTTGAATAAAAATAGACATTACACATGTTTCATATATAGGTATATAAAAAAGACAAAAGTGTCATCAGTGTAATTATTACTTCATATTCAACCTGACCAAACTCAATAGGAGATGATTTTAATCCACAATGACATAGGCAAGATATCCAATATTAGCAGTATTTGTTCATATACTCCAACAAGCTCATTTTTCTGAGAACATGGTGGAAATTCCTCTGCATGATTAAATAAATGTGAATTTGGATTTGACCTGCTAAGTGACTTGCAGGAAATGGAGCTCGGAATGTACTTCTGTAAAAAGTGTTCTGTATCTCATCTCCCAGGTTAAAAATAAACTAATAACTCCATGACATATAAAACTTACATTTTAGCAATGACCTACAATATACTCATTTCTCAAAGCGGTGAAAGTCAATTCATAAATATTACTGTACAAGTTCTCAGTACTCATACCCTTTGCAAAGACAGCTGCTATTTTCAATAGGAATCTGTTGAACAATGGAAACAAAGAAACTTTTGTGGTGGCAAAAAAGCAATAAAACATACCCCCAAATCTGAGATGTGAAAGTGGGGTAACTTTTGAACCAAAGTTTATATACACAACCCTAACACACCCCTATTTAAAAGAAAACAGAAAACGTTAGCTATACCTACAAGTGCTTTTTCACCACGTATTTCCTTAAACCAGAAGCTAGATGAAAAGTTCAGGGTACCATTTCCTAAACAAAAATTTCTATAGTATACAAAAGCAAAAATAAAGAAAAAAGGTAAATTATATATTTACTTTTCCACATTGCTGGCCTTGACACTACCACCCTTGCAAAAAGATCCATGGAAAATTATGAGAATGCCAAGTCACACAAGACGACAATATGGTGCAGTGCAAAGGGATCTTTTTGCAAAATCTGGGGATCCCCATAATTACCAGGATCGTGCTGGAAGGGCTTACCTTACCTCAATCTGTCCTTATCATCTAGGCAAGGGTCACCATCCTTGGACAGATTGAGGTAAGGTAAGTAAATATTTAGACTTTCATTCCTCGAAATTACACATTTGTTCTGTTAACTATAGTGATTTGTACAGGGGTTCTCATCTAATTAGTGGTTCCCATTTACTGAGATTAATAAAGAATAAAATAATTTATTTTTATGAATTGAGTGTAATGAGTCAACTTATTGGCACTGAAAAACCCGTGTGACAATGTCTCCACTCAAACAGCTTATCTGGAAGAGATGTGTTTATTTTATGCTTTTTTAACATTTCATAGACAGCTTGCGCAATATATTTCCCACCAAAAAAGTGGATATGTTTCTGTTCAGTGCTGTCTTGTTGGTACACATGACACAGCAGAAATGACAGCCGTGACAAAGTGGTGATAAATCATCTTATCAGGATCTTTTACAGATGGTGGCCACTTTTATAAGTTCATGGCTGGAATTTCTATAGAGGTCATGCTACATGGTAGATCATCAATCTTAACCTAGTTCTCATCTTCCAATATTGGCTACTGAGATTTTTATTTTCTGGCTTTTTAAAAAATTCTATAAAGACTACTTCTCCATGCTTAATGTGAAGAACAAGACATTGATTTCTAACCTTGAAATTCTTTATCTAAGTTATCTTCACTTTCTGATATACGTCACAGTATGATCGTCCTGAGCTATAAAAGGGCAGAACAACTAGAACCAGTCAGTCAAGGTACAGTTCTCATTTACTAGAAAAAAAAGAAATTGGGTAAAGTGACCAACTGCTCCACATAGTGCCGCATTCTATTTAAAGGACCAATTTAAAGGACTTTTCTTGTCTCTTTCTATGCTATTACTATAAGTTTATCGTAATTCAAAAGCAGGTGAAATGCAGGTCAACAACACCTGCAATGATCTCATAAGTGTCCTAAACCATTGGCAAAATCTTGCTGCATTAAGCCATCACAGCCTATTACCATAGCCCCTCTTAATACTTATTACCTTCTATCACTGCTAAAGACCTAGAAGGAGTATTCAGTACTTAGTTATAATACTTTGTGACTACTTTAGATTTTGTGTTTTTGTAGTTCCTACACTAACACTACCTTAATATTACACAAATTTCCCTGTTACTCTTACACTAACTATTTTGTAATCCCAACTAATAACCTTCATATAAACCTAACACTAACCCTTCCTATAACCCGAATAGTTACCCCTGCATAACCCTATCATTACCCCCCGTACCCCTAGTAATAAATTGTTCGGTATACCTGACACTAACATAAAAGTATTCAGCACTGCAACAGTGTTGATTAACATTAAAGTTCCACTTTTTGTGCCAGTTATCCAGCAAAACCGATTGGACATTTGCTTCTGCCTTATACCCTACATAAGAAAAAAGCTTCACTTTTGTCCTTTTGTCTCCTAAAATATGCCAAAATACACATATCCCTTTGCACACAGTACACAATCACCAATTTAGTTTCCACCGACTTTCCCTAAACTGACAGAGAAGGTAAAAATAACATTAGGGTTCCCTTGTGCATAGACAAAGGTCATGTTTCCTAAAGCAGGAAAGCAGAAAGTCTAAATTAAGGCATTTGTCAAAAAACATGGAGATTTGTTATTACAGTCTACAAGGCTACATGTACTAAGGACTGAAAGTACCTTCAAAGATCAAAGAGAACATTATATTTGAATACTGCAACAAGCAATTTATAACTTTAATGTCTTAACAAGTCTACCTTGCTAAATAATTTATCACTTTCAGTTCTCAAATGTAGAAAATGCACAGATGGGTTATAATAATTTTCATTAGTTTAGCACATGTTGACTTGTTTAATAAGACATTGCAAAAAGCAATGACAGTGCACACTGTGCAGCAACACACAGAAATAAGACATCACTCTTACTATAGAAGTCAGATCAGTGAAAGAAGAGTTGGATAAAGGCAAAATCTCTTAGATTGTAAGATCTTCGGGGCAGGGTCCTCACCTCCTGTGTCACTGTCTGTATCTGTCTGTCATTTGCAACCCCTATTTAATGTACAGCGCTGCATAATATGTTGGAGCTATATAAATACTGTTTATTAATATTAATAACACCAATAATAATAACAGGGATATATACAAGGTAAGTAGCAGCTTTGCCTTCCGCCCCTCCCTTCCCATTTCTTCTGTATTATTGACAGGGATCAATTTGCATTGTCTGTATTTGCATGGACCTATTAGACACTAACTGCCTACAAACACTTCATTGTAAAGTACCTGGCAGGTACACAGTTTTAACCAATTGTGCTAACTGGGTTACTGCAAAAACATGGAGACTGCACCTAGGCTCATTGTCATACTCATACTCATACCCAACTCATACTCAGCCTGGGTTTATGTACCATACCATGCCGCACAGTAAGGTTTGTAACAAATGATGGTACGCTGCCATTCTTCTCAATCTGAATGGTGCCCCAACACATTTTACCAGCCAACCCCAATGCACATACCACATGTACCGTGCAAATGTAATCAAAAGGGTACAATAACTTTTTTTGTGAGGTGCCTTCTAGTAGGCTGCCCATTAATGTATTGACCTCACCGGCAGTGACACCCCACCTAGCACTGCACAGTATAATGCTCATCTATACAGCTTATTATACAAGACTTAGGTTAAATACTGGTGCCTGTGCCAAATGGAAACAAATCTTTCACCGAGGCAGCCTTTCACAGAATCATATGCTACAATGTCAAATATTTAACACTGATTAATGGGGGAAGGAGACAGAGTAAAAGCTTTGTCTTCCCTGCAGCACACTGATGACACTATCTCAGGCTGGACTGCAGTATAGGTTTACTTAGGTATTACAGCGTACCTAAACTCAGACATTTCACTTTACATAAATAGGTAGACAACCCTTTTATGTAAGGTAAAAATTCTGTTTGTTTTAAGTCTTTTAAGTGCAACACCCTTTTTTTCTAAAAAAGGGGTGCAGTACCGCCCCCTAATTCTCGATTATCTAGGCGATCGAGAATGAATGGAAGCACAAAGCCTCCCAGGATACCTATGTCACACATCCCGAGAGGCTCTTGGGTGCTCCTTCTGTGCATGCCCCAGATGCTCGGAGCCTTTTCGTGAGAAAAGAAAAATTTGCCGACCTCACACATGCTCCGTTGGATCGCCATGTTTTTTTCTAACCTAAGTCACCTGATCTCGCGCCTAGGTCAGGTGTAATAGGAAGAAGAACCAGGAATAAGGGGAAAAGATAGTGGCACCCAGCGCGCCGGCTCGGAAACGGATGCCGAGACGACGCAGGACCCGATGGAAGACACCTCCGGACCAATCGACTGTGCTGCGGGATTAAAGGTAAGTAGATTTTTTTTGTTTTTTGTTTTATTTCCTCTTTAAATGCTCCAAAAATTGAGGATCTTTAAAATACTATCTTTGTATTTTAGAGAGATGGTGATACAGTTGACCATCTTCCACCATTAAATGCAAAGTAACCTGTAACATGTTTAGTGTTACATGCCGTGGTGGATTTGTAACTTGTCCGGACATTTGTGTGATAGTCATACCTGTACTAGTGGGTAAGGTTCCACCCACCATTTACCTGAAGTTTTTCATCCAGGAAAGACTTATATAAGCAGCCACTGCCGCCATACTCATTATAAATAAACACAAGGCCAGAAAGTTTTAATGGGAAAGTGGTGGGTGGTGGTTAGGTGCTCTAAATGCGCCCATTCTTTCTCTCTAGGATTTTTAAAGATAAGACTCAACTTAAAGTGAACATTTAGATGCTGTAAAGCAGCAGAGTGAAAATTGTTTCACTTATAGTATTCCTGTTATATGTACATTTAATATTTATATGCATATTGGAGTGAAAATTATATGACACCCTCAAGGGGGTTTTCTAATGTACAAATAAAATCCAATTGCCTGGTTATTACAGAGGCAGAGCTAGCATGCAACACAGAAAATAAAGTATCTCCTTCATTAAAACTATTTTCATATTTGGATGTAAGTCAAGTAGATAAAATCAGCTCCAATAATCCTCCGTAGAGATTCACTGTCAATATTGTCAGCATTAATAAAGTGCTGTCATCGTAATTACTTCTAATAAGGAAACACAGGAAAACTAAAATTAAATATTGGTGAAACATTGGGTAGCAGTGCTGGATTTCATTGCTGTTTAAGCTTTTGGTTTGTCCAATTGGAATACAGCAACTTGGAAAGGAAATGCATTCATTAATGAGAATCTGAGTAGCTTTGCCTGTCACTGATTTGTGTTTTAAACTTTAAGAGTGATTCTAATTTAATTGCATTGTCAGAAAAGTTTATCACCGTTGTGCCATCGTACGTGCATGTCACATTCTGCAGTTTAACGTGACCCTGTCATTAAGTAAAAGTGGTCAAAAGAACTGTGCAAACGATGAAGAATAATACCATTCTAACAAAAAATGTCTGAATTCTTGTCTGTCTTCATGAACTACAGTTCCCTGTCCAATTCAGCACTTCCAATGAGTCTGATATTGTGTCCTTCTCTGGGCACTGTGGTTTCTCAATATATAACTGCAAAGTACAGAAGTAAAATAGGGGTAGGAAGTTTTGGATAGGTGTGCCAGTTGCATCTCAGGAAGTGAGCCAAAATTTATAGCACTGCCCAGCAGAAAGGTGACTATTCTTCTGATCTAAGGTCTTTCAGCTAGTGACTGGATCCCATTTTTAACATGTCACTCAAACATGTGTAAAGGTTAATCATACATTTGGTTAAGCACTGCTAATAAGCCGTAGATACGTTTTTTTAGGTGACCTTTTCCTTGCCCTTGCAGGGGTTAGCCTATTGTCATATCTCACTCTACTACTTTGTCTGAGAGCCCCTGTCCAGGAGCCAATTTCATAAAAGCTTATCAAACTTTTTGCAGTGCTCTGATGAACACCACAATATGAACAACATATTGATCGTTAGAAAACGAACGACTAACGATTATGCACGATGTTGTAACAATACGATCGTTCAAATATAATCCACCAATAGTGTACACGCTAGATACGATCGTTTAAACCATGCAGGAAGAGTCATGTAAAGGAGAAAGTGTACTGCAGAACCATCCACGATCACTGAACGACCAAACATATAATGGATATTGAACGATTGTCGCTCAATCAGACCTGCCGGGACAGTCGTTTGTTTCCAGCGACAATCCTCGTTCGTCGGCATTGTTGTGCAACTTTTTTGTTAACGATTATTGGACGATTGGTCGTTAGTTGTTCGTTTCCAAAGATAATTATTGCAAGTGTGTACGCAGCTTTCGATTCTCTACTCATCACCTGCACATGTTAGTGACAAACCTATTTTCTACAGGTTTTTATAAATTAGATTTAAAAAGTTAAATTCCGACTTTACTATGATTGCAGTGTTTCCTAGTTTACAACAGTAGTGATGTAATGTTAATGTTACTTGTTTGTAGGAGTTTTTCCTCAGCTATGGGTTCTGCTCCAGTAACAGAAACCCTCTTGACCTTCTGTATTGACTGTTTCCTGTAACAATTCTTGTGCCATATGGTAAACCTCTATACTTCATGGACTAATAGGAGGAATGAAAACAGACTATTTAAAAATCCAGATAAACAATTACAAATGGACTAACGTATTTGCAAGTCTAAGGCTATGTGCACATGTCAGATGATTGTTGCCCAAGAACAGAAATCTGACATGTGTACAGCAATCATTCATCAATTTACATGGAGGACTGATGAACGACTGATTGGGAACAACCACTGTTTACTGTGTAGGAAAGCACAGCAGGATCCTGTAAGCTCATTCTTCCCATCCCCTCGCCATTGTGTGTACAGCATTGATTCATCTGACACTTGAAATGATCAAGATAGAAAATTTCCAGCAAAAGTGATGAGATGTGTGTACATAGCCCTAGTCTAGTTAAACAGTGAAGGATCATTATAGTCTAAATCCAGTTAAAAGATGACTATTTTTTGCACAATCATTTGAATTGTAACGGTGGAGCTATAAGCTCTCTATTAAACATTACAAAAGCCACACACACTTTTTAAGGGCCATTTATGAAATATGTGTAGTGGTGTGTAGCCTGTAGTTCACTTAGGACGTTGTCTATGTTGGGCAGCCAATTCAAATTAATTGGATGTTCTAACGCAGAGGTAGGCAAACTCCGGTTTTTAGGCTAGATACGGCCTAGCCAGTATTCCAGTCTGGCCCCCCCCCCCCCCCCTAGTTGTTTATTGTTGGATCCAGCCTAATTGAATTGTCCCGTTATCGTGAGTTTCTGCGATATCATCGAGTACTCGCACAGTAAACCCAATTACTATGTCTAAAGAGCAGAAGCAGCTACCAGTCTCCGGAAGGTTGACCTCCAAGGTTGTGTCTTCAACCCCGAATGAACTGAAGGATTATTCTTCATCCATTGCTGCAACAAAGCCCTGTGTTTAGTGTGCAACAACACCAACAGCACTTTCAAGTGGTGGAATCTCAAGGGGCATTTTGATGCCAAGCACGCGCACGCGTACAGCGACTACACCGCGGATGAGCAGAAGACTGAGGCTGCTCGCTTGCAGTCACGGTTGGAAAAAAACCTTTCCTTGGACACCTTGTTTCTTCTGGCCTAGTGTGCCTTCTTGACCTCCTGAAATGGCCTAGTAGTCCAAAAAGTTTGCCGACCCCTGTCCTAATGTAATGCATGCCAACGCAAGCTCCTAATGAGAAAAAATCCTGATGGCACTCAACCAGGCACCCAAACCCCAAAGCTTAGTATATCTACAAAGCACTTGTTCTTCATAAATGTGCATTTTTTCAATACTCATAGTGATATGTATCAAGTTGTGTCTTCCCATATTAGCATTGAAACCTACATTTTTTAGTATATAACCTGGACATTTGCATTTGTCGCCTGTTTTAGTAAATAGTACAAACATGCACCCAGTCTATGCAAAGTCAGAACTATTGATGTTTATTCTTGCTCTAGATTAGAGAATCAAATATTCTGAAGCCTTTGTACTAATAACCCAAGCAACTTGCATTTTAAAAAGGAAAAGTTAAGCCATGACCACCTAAATATTTTCTAAGCACATGTTTCTATTGGCATATATTTTTATATTAAATAATGCCTTGTGCATCCTAAAAAATTAATGAATCTTCTGAGCTTATTTCCAGTGACAAGAGAATGAATGAGCACTGGACACACAACATAGTTTAGTTCTACGGGGTGAAGGCGAGCAATTGGCACCCTGCGGTAGAAAAGTAGAGTAGTCATTCCAGTTGATCATCTATTGATCTACCAGAAAGAATTGATGGTCAACGTCGGGGGCTATCTGTATACATACTATATCAGCCTTTTCTCAGCCTTTTTAAAATGAAAATACCTTTCAGGTCTTAGGGAACCAATGGGAAGAATATCACACATACAGACAGCAAAAAAAATCATTGATGTCACTTAACCCCCCTGGCGGTCGAATTCTGTCCGTATTTTTGCGCAAAAAGCGGTATATTGTTTAGCATGGAAATTTATTTTACATTTTAAGCCTAAAATTCTTAGACATAACTCACCGAAATATGTCAAATATTTAATAAATGTAATAAATTTAATATTAAACTTTAAATTAAAAAAAAATATTTTAAAACAAGGGTGCATAAAAATACTGAAACCTTTAACATAACTGTACAGTAGCATTTATTGTTTATATATATATATATATATATATATATTTATATAATTATATATATATATATATATCAGCCTTTTTGCGGATAAAGATCAGAGGAAGAGGACAAGGAAGGGCACGGACGGGCAGAACGCCGGAGGACGTGATGGGACCAGGTAAGTTGTTTTTTTTTTTTAATGTTTTTAGCTACCCTGAGTGTGGCTCGGGGTTACCACTTTTTGCATGTATTTTTAACCCTGAGCCACACCCAGAAATAACACCAAGGGGATAAAAGTGTAACTAAACCCACAGCGCAGGTGCAAGATCGGTGACGTAGATTGGGAAAAAAAGATTGCCAATCTCACTGCGCATGTATGAGATTGGCAATTTTTTTTTCCATAAAAGGGTTCCTTCTGCAAGGAGCAGCCAAGAGCCTCTCAGGATGTCAGGTAGGTATCCAGGGGGGCTTTGCACTCCCATTCTGTCCTGATCACCGTGGCCATCAAGACAGAAAAGGGAGGTGCTGCACCCTTTAAAAAAAGGGTGTTGCATCTAAAAAAAAATAAACAAAATTTTTTATTTTAAATAAAAGGGTTGTCTCAATTTGTTCATTGCCCAAGGAACCCCTAGCAAGCTCTGGTGGAACCCTGCTTGAGAAACACTTATCTGGTGTGTGTACTTAGCTTACAGCTTTTATTCATTACCTTTGGGTGCTGCACAGTGCATATTTGTATCACTCATATAACAATGTTACATAAATATAAGCTTTGCACAAAACAATTTCCTTTGCTTTTGTATGTATTCCTATTTAAAAACAAAACAAATAATGACTTTTGATTTTTCACAGACAGTGAGCAGTAGCTAGCACAGCTTTAAAGTACATTTATCTGCAGAAAAAACATTTGGATGAGCGTAGCATGACCATATTTTAAGGCTGCAGATAACAATGTGTTTTAAATTAACTAGTGAGCACATATGATGGTGTTATTCTTCTTGCACTTTTATTTTATTTGAAAATAGTATTATGTTAGACAAACTACCTATTGAAATGCCTAACAAATGTATTTTAGTTTCTCAGGGGTAGATTTTAAAAAAAAATGGTGCTTTTTTATTTCCCTTTTTTTGGCTTATCGAGATGCTGCAGATTAAATCTTGAGCTTGTATAAGACTTTTATTGAATGATATCCCCTTCAGCCAAGGTTCTTCCCCTTAATGCGAATCGAGCAACACTTTATCTTTCCTTCACTGCTCAGTGAAATTGATTTGCTAAACAAACTTGGAGAGCTGGGAAGAAAAAAAGCCTCAGGGCCCATTGGAGACAATTTGCTGATTGTTTGACTGTTGTTCTGTTTATAATAAGCCAGAAAAAGAAATGAAGCATATAATTTTTCCTGAGAAGACGAGGCTTTGGACTTTCTAGCAATAAATGATTGCTTATGTATCACGGCGCCTGAGATCATGAGCAACTCATCAACTGCAACTCAGAATTGAAACTTATTATATATAATGTATGACCACCAAAAAAATGATTGTATGCTAATACTGCATGTGGTTAATTTATATAAGGATAGTATTTAGTATGTGAGTTGCTTTTTATGTAAATATTATAGTTATATTACAATATTTATAGTTATTTATGGATAGTACCAAGGTCACTAAAAAAAGAGCATTTCGCCCACACATCAGTACCATTGCTTCCCTTGCCACTCTGTTCATCTGCTGGAGATGTCTATACCCTGAGTGAGGTCCATGTTGGTTATTGTCAAACATTACCCAATAAAACATTTACCATCAGGAATGATTTACAGTCCCTGCAAAAAAACATACTTACCTGCTTGTTCGAGAAGATATCAGGAGGGTAGGAGAAGATATCAGAGTAACTGATGAACTTACCAGTCTGCTGCGTCTCTTTACCCAGTTCCATCACAGAATGAAGAAGGGGCAATAACTGCAAATGTTATATATTACTATATAAATCATTTTAGACCCATAATTTGTTTGGTGCTTCTCTATGGCATACATACATATTATAGCTGGTGAGGGAGGCTATATGAGTGCTGTACAGAGCTTCCTAAAAAATACCAGGGCACCCTGCCTTAGTACTCCTCTCCAGAGCCCACAACCCCTATGCAAACAGTGAGCTGGCAGTTGGTAAGAATTATGTACATGCCCACATGAGTAAATATCATTTTGGAGGAGTGGACATTTCTGCACTAGGTAGCACACTGAGCCTCTGTGATTTAAAGGATTAAAATTCAATAAATGAAAGGTGGACCATGGACAGTCAGGATAGGACACAGAAGGCTAGATGATGATGGACGTTCTCCATCCCAGGACAAAGCTTTGTCTGACTTTCTGCAACTTCTAATGCATATTGTGAGAAACTCACAGTATGCAGTTAAATCAGAGTAATCAATTGCCATACAGAACTGTTAATAAGGGAGGTTATGTTCATAGTCTATTTATTGAGTGATGAAATTCAGGTGGGAGACATGTTAGGGCTGCCTTAATATTAGGAACATGTTTCAGCTATGGGCCACACAGGAGCCGTTGGCTCTTGTTTTCTCAAGCCATGACATGGTATTAATGGTAGTATGAGGGATTCACTGGAATCACAAACTGACAAGCATAATCATGGGGATCATTTCACAGCCTCAAGTTCCACGTTGTTTGATAACTTGGAATACCGGGATTTCAAGAAAGCTCAACATTCTTTTGGAAGTAAATACATAGAATGGGATTCACATTGGGTTCTCCAGTATGTGGACTACATGGGCTTTATTAAAGTTCATGTAAACCCCAACAATCAGTGTCTTTTATTTGCTCCTTTTTCAGACTGGTAAACATACTATAGAAATCATAATATTAGATTTGTTCAATCAATGCAACAAATACCTGTTGATCCTTCCAGAAATCCATTTGTGTCCTGTATTTTGCACATTTTACAGGGTTATGTTTAGGCAATGTTATCAGAAAGCAATATATAGCTAAAAACATGCTATTAGGATAACAAATGTGAGGTGTTCTGTAGTCCAAAAATGTTTTTGTCCTAGGTTGATAAAAATCTCTATCCACACAGCACTGTAAATTAGTACAACTACTCTAGAACAGGAGGTGTATAATTGGCAGGATCACCAATAAAAAAAAGAAAAAAAGAAACCATTGCAGCCATAATAAAAATAAAGGAAATATATAACACTGTATAGAATATGTATCTAAAACTGGATTACATATATATATATACACACACACAAATTCAATTTTGCACGTAAATCATCAGTTATAGGGCTCTATTTATAAAACAGAGAACCTGACATTCCCTCAAACATTCCCTTGTAGAAATCAATTACTGCCACTGAAACACATGGACCTGGAAGATTCTCACCAATATAGAGCAAATGTATGTTTCCTTTTTTTTTTTTTATAAATACTGCCCATAAAGTGAATTACCAAACACCTACAACATCTAAAATGTGCACTTACAGATGACATCCTTAGCCCACGCCAGTGCTAAATTCAATAAAAAGTTTGATGGAGAAAATGCAGATAGAAATACAAATATTTCTAATGCTGAAAAACAATATACTGCTTATAAGAATCAAAACACATGAACAGTAAAAAGGCCAGGCCCTCTCCTCATTTCTAGTTGCTTTTCCTCTATCAAACTTTTTATTAAGTTTAGCATTGGCGTGGGCCAATAATGTCATCTGTAAGTGCACATTTTGGATTTTGTAGGTGTTTGTTAATTCACTTGAGTGTACAAAGAATAGGAAAAGAAGGAAAGACAGCTTTTTTATGGCAACATTTTTAACAGTCTACTTGTCATGTTGTATATTCACAGACTATTCACCTAAATTCAATATAACATTTGTAAAAGAAAACAAAAGGTATACAAAATATTGGATTGTACAGTATTTTCAGAAGGGTTATGTCTCGTGCCCGTCGCGTTTCGCCTTTTGGCTTCCTCAGGGGATTTTTGAGATTTTGGCTGGATTAACATATTTAACAAGAATATATTGTCATTGTGCTGTATAAGCTAGATTTTATGTATAACTGTACATTAAATGGAATTGAACTATACAAACTATTTATAAATCCCATGAACTGTTGCTGTTATTTTTGTAATATAGACTGTTAATACGAATATATATTGCATGGTATGTTAAGTATCTTAATACATTAATCTTCAACATTGTAACAAAATAAAGTAAAGTAACTTAATGAGTCTATTATATAGTTATTATTTTTTGTTTGTTTTAATATTTGTAAAAAAATCACCATGCATGTTTTACTTCACTTTTCAGCCATATTGTTTTTGGCTCCCCTTGGGGCTCTATAGGAAGGAATGTGACATTCTCCCAAACATTCAGTCACTGCCCTGTAGAAATACGTGGACCTGGAAGATTCCCACAAAGGAATGTCTGATTCCCTGCTTTATAGAAAGAGCCCTTGATGTCACTGCTCCCACAAGAGTTATGTTTTGTTGTAAATTATGAACTATGTTGAGAATCACACTATTAGTTATGTCTCATCAGGTTATTAATCAGTTATTGTTATTATCAGTTATTAATCTATTAATCACTTATTGCAGTGACACCAATCACTTGGGATTTCCAGTTTTTAAAGCAATGCTGTTTCCATTATTCTGACCATGGAGATGCACAGCCTCACACTCAGGTTGCCTAGCAACGCCTGCACAGCATCCTCCCAGGGGCAGCATGGCATCCTGTAATTACTGGGGTACCACAAGTCCCAGCCTGCTCACACCACATGCCTCTACACATACAAAGTGAAGTGAATTGGTGCAATTGGTGACATAATACTTGGTACTCACAGGCTGACTGTTAGGTTGGGCAGCAGGGCAGGCTGTAAAGTTTCCAGCAGCTCCCCTCCATGGCACAGCACTTTAATATGCAGAACTTTGTGCCTGCCGAGTCCCTTGGATCTCTCCACAGTACATAGGCAGCTGTCAGTGATAAGGTCCGGGCACATCCTGCTGGCCAACATACTGCCCACAATGGCAGAGGAGAGCACAGAGAAGCAAAGTAGCAGCTGTGTACCATCCATGTTAGGACACCTTCATTCAGCCATCCAGATTTTCAATTTTGTAATTAAGAACTTGTCAGGAGTCATGATTGCTGTGTCTGATCTGTCTGCATGGAGTGAGATATAGGGCCATCTCTAGGCAGCTGTTAGGAAGACAGCTAGACTGTGAATGAAAGTTTATCAGAAGTACAGTGCAGAGGGGAGAAAGTTGTACAGGAATACAAAAATTTGTTCAGTTATGCCTGACAGCAATACACTATTCCCAATTCACCTCCTCCCCTCCTTCTCCTCTCCTAGCCTCTCCCATCAGCTCCTAGACCATTGGTGCAAGACTTTAATGTATTCACACCAGTGCAGGCTGTCCTGTGTTATACTGGCTGCAATGTCATCCTATCTATCACCTTCTCTGATTTAATGTCAGCAAAAGATGCAGAATGTATGGGATCTGCTGCAAATGTCAGAAACTGGGCAAACTCTACAGATTTATTTATATATATTGTTTACATTTTGTTTCTGTATTACATAGAAACACTGGGATTGCCAGAAAGATTAGAGTGATGGTACAAAAAAAATGCCTCCTATTTATTTATTTTACTTTATTATCCTTTATTTTTACTTTTTTGTTACTTTTATTTTTTTACTCTTTTTGTGTAATCTTTTGTTTTGTTTTTCCCAAGCATTTTAAATTCACTTGCTGTTGACTGATTTAATATGTCTGAAAGTCGGGGCAGTGTCCTCTCCTCCTGTATCACTGTCTGTATTAGTCTGTCATTTGTAACCCCTATTTAATGTACAGCGCTGCGTAATATGTTGGCGCTGTACAAATCCTGTGTATTAATTATAATAATAATAATATTATTAATAATAATAATATTAATAATAATAAAGTCTGTTCTCAGCAACTATGAAAAATAAAGCTTTCTTAATGCTAGGTTCGGACTGGAAGGTACGGTGCAGTTGCTGCTTCCTCTATAAACTGCTGCTTCTATAAAGAGAGGCTACCTGTATCATCTACCTGTGGCAACCCAATAGACAGATAATAGGGGACAGCAGTGAGTGGCTGCACATGTTTTAGGAACAGTTCTTTAGGAACCGGTGCTGCAGAGTGAGTGGTCAAACGGACAACAAGGTGCCAACTTAGGGGAGCTCCCATTGCAGATCTATAAAGCTAGGTTCAGGCCCACTGTGGTAGCAAACATTTCTAAATGGCGCCTTGCCAGCTGCTTGCCTACCCACACCAATGAGCTGCTTCTTCTTAAAGAACCAATTCCTACATATTTGACAGCAGGCATCAGTGAGCAAAACTAACCCACTCACTACCACCCCATTCATTCTCAATTGGGCTGTTGCAGTTGAGACATTACGTTTAAGTACACCCCAAAATTAAAGTCTATCAGAGGATTATTACCCCCATGTTCTTTAACTCCTTAAAGCAAACCTGTTATAACATTTTAGCATTATAATAAAGTATGACTAACACTTTTACACAATACAAAAGAAAATTTTTGTTATTTTTTAGGCAGGTCTTCTCCACTTCTGTCTTTACTGTGGTGGTAATGGCTGAAGGGGAACACACAGCCTACTTATATACTTGTGGCACATATCCCAAAAGGCTTCCGGCTGCCCCTTCTGTGCATGCCTGAGGTTGAACATGCGTCTTTCTCAATCAAATTTTTTTTC
Source organism: Pyxicephalus adspersus (assembly GCF_032062135.1). Lineage (NCBI taxonomy): Eukaryota > Metazoa > Chordata > Amphibia > Anura > Pyxicephalidae > Pyxicephalus > Pyxicephalus adspersus. The sequence continues at coordinate 20,625,519 of NC_092867.1, read as the reverse complement.
ATTTGCATCAAAACACATAACTTTATCTCATGCCTGCCCAGGGCAAGTTTCAGTGATGTGAGAAAAACCCAGATGATAGAAGAAAGAAGATGGCTGTACCCGCTGTTCCATACAGGAGAGAAAACCCGAGATGAGGGGGACTTTCTGGGCTAAGTGGAGGGGCCGAGGGCTTTTCACCGATAAAGGTAAGTGGTATTTTTTTCATGTTCAAAGTTCCACTTTAAATATATATATACTCTGTCAATCCTAGTTTTCCATCTATGTCATTGTTTGTATTTGGTCTTCATGAAGGTTTGTCACCTGTAGTCTCATTTAATGTGCGTAATATTTGCACCTTTAGCCAGTAATGGTACTACATTCTATGTGGCAGAGCTAAGCTGGCTGAAAAGTCTTTAGCATCTTGCTGTGTCGGGACTCTGGTCCCTCCATGTACTTTTGTTCAATCATTGCCTAGTAGTAATGTAGTGGATGGTGATGGCCAAACTGAGGACCAGCTGATGGAAAGTCATCAAGAAATGCTTTAAAGAAGACTTCAATTCAGCCACAAAAAATCATAAAACCTTTAAAATGTTAAAACTTTTTTACAGACACAGCAACCACGACAGCTTGGACTCAAAGGAAGTGGATTGACTGACAGTGGTTATAATCTAATCCAGAAAGACACATCATCTAGCAAAAATGTAAATTTGTTTGCAGGGACAGTGCATGTTCAAACCATGTTAAGCAACTGTTTTTTTTTGTAAATTAGTAAAGCTGGAGTTCTGCTTTTAAAGTCCTGCAGGTTCTGGAATTATGTTGTTGTAAACAAAAGAAAACAATAGACCATAACCCATATCAGATGTTTATCGGTCCAGGTGAATCAAGGTGATCATGAAGCATGCATACTCTGATGTCCCTGATAGCTTTCAGTTTGAATATAACAGCTTGTTGGGCTAGAGTGTTTTTGAAAAGGTCAGCGAAATATTAAAATTGTTTCATAATTGGGAGCCCATTTGGTGTTATGATGCTTCCACTTGGTTGGGGTAGGTAGGAGGGTAAACTATACTTAACTATAGGGTTGACATTGGAATTCTGAGGCACTTTTTGACCAGTCCGGCCACACTTTATCTGACTTAGACTTCGTTTTTACTTACCTCTAGTCATTACAGAACAGTTTGCAGCCAGTAGCATGTTGTTCCAAAAGTATATAGAAGTATTCAGAAATCAAAATGATGTAATATACATTGCAGCTGGTAAAGAGTATGTGACATAGTACCCTGTAATTGCTGGTCAGCAGGGGAAAGAATAGCCTGGCCTTAGAAGTAATTGGGAGAAAAGATGTCCTACTTTGGCAGTTGGTTGGAGAAAAAAATTGCTCTGCCCTTGGTAACTGATGGGAGGAAGAATGCCTTAGCCTCTGCAGTCAGTAAATAAAATAAAAAACCTGGCCTGAGCAGTCAATGGGAAAAAGCATGCTGCAGCATTCATGCCCCTTTAAGCCACTGTTTTGCACAGTCAAGTTGTGCCCACCATTTCTATGGTGCGTGTGCCCTGCTGTAGAGTTCCATTACTCAATGTACCCCTAGCAGGGTTCCTGGTAAAAGCATATTATTATTGGTACGGTAATTACTTTTTCCACGTTTGGCTGCTTGTGTCAGTTTCATTCGCAAAAGACACAAAACAGCTATTTTTTGGGTGGGTTTTGTAAGGCCCTAAAAATTGTGACCAGGCCCATCGGATTGACCACATTGGTGCCAGATGGTGCAATTTTTTATCCTTGGGATGATTTGCTACCTTGAGATAAATGTGCATAGAGTTTAGAGTTTTCTGAGAACATTTTTATCTGAGTGCTGGGGAAGTTGGTAAAAGCTAGAAGAGTATAAATAATTATAGGTTGTAATAATTTACTCTGTCTATCACAACCCAATAACCCTATATGACTCCGCTGAGAAAATGGTAAACCTAAACTGACCTTGTTGAAGAGATAGAAGACAAATACCAGGGACCCATTTCTGACTACCAATATAAACAGTGAAAACCATCCTGTTAAGAGAAAGCAATTCAATTGGTAATGTTTGCATTTACTTATCTCTAGATCATAAATAATATCCACTTGTAGTATTGTCATGCTTGGATGGTGGAATTTTATTAAACAGCTCAGCCACTCTGCGAGGTTTGAATCAACTGGATCACTGTTTGGGGAGCTTCCATTTATATAAAAGGAAACAAACCCATCACATTACTGATGGTGAACAAAGAAGATGGTTTAGAGCAGTCTTTCTTACCCATGAGGAACCTTTGAAAAAAAAAAGTTCAGGTTCTGGGGAAACCCTGGTAAAACTCATGAGGAAAGTCAGTGGGCCCTTTATTTTGGTGGCCAGTGGAAATGGTCACAATGGTGGCTAGAATACAACCTTTATAGACAAATAAAAACATAATTACAATCATGCACCTAGTTTTACCAGTGGTGTTGGCTCCAGAACTATAGAGGCATCATCAAATGGGAGGTCAACCTCTAGCAACCTCTGAAGGAATCCTAGGGTTCGATAGAACCTTGGGTAAGAATTTTGCACTGCTCTGCTGATGTGCTGGAAAGCATAAATCCCTTATACTCAACAAACATGCCCAGCTACATGGATTTGTCATCTTTTACCTGTAAACCTAAGTTCCATTTCCACTCACCAATGCAGTAAGCAAGTACTCCAACTGCAAGCTCAATGTCATCTCTAACATGGAGGAAGAATTTAAGTACTTACAATAACTCAGTTTATGTCATGACATAGTTACAGTTCGTCAAAAAATTATGTATTATTTATGTATTAGTTATTTAGAAGGCATTCTATATGAAAGGAAAACCTGTACTAGGGAGAGTTAGACTGTCCTCCTCTTAAAGATGCAGTACCTTGTACTTTGGCTGTCATGCTGATCCAGCAAGGTGAGTACTTATGGAATTAGTAAGTATGCAGACCTGTTTATTCATTGTTAATTGTCTAAATAACTGTCCAGGTCAGTGAGTAATAAAGTCTTGCTTTCCTGCATTGTCACCCCATCACATGCACATACGTAATGCAGACTAAATCAGCCCCACAGACATGCATTATCCATATAGTTAGGATGATTTTTAATGGATGTAGAAGATTAGCAGTGTTTATATGTTAAAACAAAGATTAAATTATGTTTTAAAAGGATGCCATTCATTTAGGTTTTAGATCCACTTTTAGGAATTCTGGGTGCTGCCATTGTCGTCCTTCTCCAAGTCGTAATGGGCCAGCTGTTACCTATTCACTTCTATAGTTTCTGAGCCACCAATACAGAACAAACGTACTGATAAAGATACAGACAAAGAAAGAAGTAGTTTTTTGACTCTTTGCTGCTAACAGTAATAAAGCAAGCGGGTGAGCCCGGTAGCCAGGGGATTTGCATTTTGAGAAAGAGAGACCAGTAACAGAAACCTTTGTGTTTCTGCAGTTGTTGCCAATCATTTTAAATACTTAGAACTTCTTGTAGATCTCTTTATAAAAGTTTAACTAAAGTACAACTGTTAAAAAAAAACACAAGAAAGTAAATGAAAGTGTCCCTAGTGGGAAGTGACAATCCCTTTCCATAAATATCTTCCAGTGGAATAATGGTGGAGTTAAAGGTCACCCTGTCTTTATATTGTTCATCATTTGAGGCAGCTCTGACACTTTCCAGCTTTCTTTCTGTAATCATCATGGAAAATTTTAATACAGCTAACATTTGACCAGCTACAAAAACCTGAGTGGTTTAAAAAAGAGCTGTGTAATCCTGCTGAGATGCTTAATTTTTTTTTTTTTAAATAAGTAATGATGAAATTGCACACTGGTATTCCCAATGAATGTTCTGTGCCTCGCGCAGCTTAAAATGTTTCTCCGCTCCCACTGGGTTCTCTGGCTTTCTCTATCTGTTTCTTGTTCTTTTCTGATGTATTTTACATCAGTTTGGGCCCGGAAAGAAGAGGAAAAAAAAGTCTAAACCTTTGATAGTATGACTGGGTAAAGATCTGACGTACAGCTCAGCTTTGGAACAGCTCGCACAAACTCCGAAAGGAGCATTTTTAATAAAGGACAAAGACAGAGAGAAAAAAAAATCATTACCTCTCCTGTACAATTTGTAATTTTTAAAAATAAAGTGCAGGGCCTTTATGTACGATGATTGATTAATCATAAATTAGACAGCGGCTTAGTGCTCTGCAAAAATCAGTGTTTAAATTGGTTAAATCTACGGACCACTAAATCTATGGACTCCAGACCTCACATGCACGAGGAGCCGTGTGTCCCTGAAAGGGGAGGAAACTTCACACTAGTAACGTCATGATGCCAGAACCCGCCCATTCTCCCATCGCAGGTTTGAGCCTGAGGTCTGAGATTGGAGAGTGAGCAGGTTGTGTCCTTCTCCTGACCCCGCTCCAGCCCACCGGCCAAAGCCGCGGACCACAGTTGGTCTCTGGGCTCTCACGGCCCAGCTGTCAGACGTCCGCAGCCCACTATGGGGGGTTGGGGACCCCTGCTGTGGAAAACAAGTGTATGTATTTATCTTTTTGATAGAAAAGAGTTTGAAGTCACATGACACCCAAAAGGTAAATATACATACTATTTACACCAGCGGTTGCCAAAAACTTTGGTGATCTGTGTCTCTGGTTGGTGCACCCCCCAGCGGGGTCAGGAGAAGGATCCCGCTAGGGCGGTGCATTAGCCAAAGCCACGGACCAGTTCCCCCTATACGGATCGCAGACTCAGGGCTGTGTGCCCGTTGTGTCTCTGGTTCAGACCTCCAATGTGAGAGTGGGCAGGTTCTGGTATCATGACGTCACTATGGTGGAAGTTTCTTCCCCTTTGAGTGACACCTATCTCCCCATGGATGCGTGCTCCAGAGCCAGTAAATTTAGTGGTCCGTAGGTCCGAAAAGGTTGTCGAGCACTGATTTACACCATGGACTGTCATACACACACACATACATTATATATATATATGTATATATATATATATACTCCAAATATCCACTAAAGTTTTTAAAATAGTACAGCATATATTTAAACCCATGTCCCAATAGAAATGCCAACATCTAAGGCTACTAAAAACCCTTCTACTGCCCGAGCTCTGAAATAATAACTGAAATATTCTCTAAAATATTGGAGGAAGGTCAACCTAGCCATTAGAAAAGGCAAAAGTATTTTGTTTATGTGATTTTAATAACTGCTTTAAATATGTTTTATGTTTTTAAAAGCTATTCTGCTAATATGTTGTACTTCCTAGTTATTTTCTCCCAAGCTAATAAAATGTTTAAATAACTTTGTGTTTATTGCATACATTAATACTATGTACATCTCTACATAGATACATACAGGCAGATCGTGGCTGATGGGAACAGGCAGCATGGTACCAGTCAGTTCTATCTGAGCTTCTAATCTAGAATGGTCATTAAAATGGACAGTTTCAATACAGGAGAGTATCCTGTGCAGCTGTGCAAGCCTGATGGTAAGGCTAGGGAAACAGATCTAAGGCAAAAGGTAAGCTAGGGGAGAGCCATACAAGAGAGACATACAGCCCTGACTGCTATGTCAGAGAAAGAATACAATTAAATAACCAATCAGGTAATCACAGGCAGATAAGATATCTATACCAATTTTATTTCATCCTAACAGTTGCCATTTGTGACTGGTTCTCTTCAGGTAGAAAAAAAACAGTCTTTCAGAATGCAAGCAAAGCATTGTATTACAGCATAGTCCCTGGGGAAAGAACTGACATAATAGTACAACTCATGAAAAATGATTATAGGTCAGTCACTCTAAAGCAAGGGGCGATTATTAGGTGCTTTTGACCGGATCTAGAAAGAGTCTTGGCCCAAAGTGCTGCTTTATACAATAAACCTGGTGCTAAAATCTTAATGGTCTTCATAAAGTTCTCACATAGAGCAAACAAAGTAGCAAAACGCATACAAGGCAAAGTGCCTGCTGATCTTCTGGCAGAAAACACGAAAGTGAGTACATATGGTTTTATTTAATTATCGGTCCCCTGGCTTTAAGGTAGTAGAATGTAACAGAAAGCAGAAGAAAAATAATGGCTCTTGTTTCATTGGACTGCGCTAACATTTGGAATCCTTCAGTCTCAGGTATTAAGCTTAACTTAATGTGTTAAAGATAAACTAAACTTTAATATGAAATGTGAAGGAATGTATCATAGCAGCATTAAATCTTGGAACGCAAGTTTGTGCTTGACATTATACCCGTGTATCAGTGGAAAATGAATCTCTCTTCATGGTATTCATATATACATATATATTCCTAATATTCAGCAAGTAAAAGAATTCATATATGGGACTTCGAACATCAGATCAACTAAGGTTCTTATTCAGTGGTCAAAATGTTTGACAGCTTTTGTTCTTTAGTCAGTGTACTGCATGTATGTCACCATTTTACACTGGGCTATTTTACACTATGGCTTGTAATGTGCCACCTTTTCTGTAAACACGTCCAATGGTTCTCATTTGATAATTGGCTCAAGCACGATATTGGACGAGAACCTGGCCTGTGTACAGCGCTCGTCGTCCATCATCCAAACGACCATCCTGGCGGATCCACAGACAATTGACAACGAACGATCATAATGGAAGTGAAGGGAGAGAGAACACAGCGGGGTGCTGCATCGTTCTCCCCCTCTCCTCTTCAAAGAGCAGAACGGTGCTGTATGTACAGCACTTGTTCATGCATCGTGTAGTCGTTAGTCATTGGAAAGGATCGTGAAAGATCCTTTCCAACAACAATTATTGCACATGTGTATGTACTCTTAGACTACAGTGGGGCTGAGGGTATACGTAAGAGATTGTGGGAGTAAAAGAATCCTTGGTGTTGTTGTCATTGGCCCAAAAACCCCATCAAATATCACAGATAGCAATAACCTACAGAAAGTGTCCAGAATAGCAATGATAACCCCCAGAATGTGTCTGTGTCAAGGTCAGCAATACCCCCAACAAACGGGTCATTATACATATTTAAAACATATTTATATATCCTATTTGATAAAGTATTAAACATGAAATTGTTGATTCCAGCATACTGTTGATGTTCTGCAGTTAAAAACAGAGGCAGGAGGATACATGATGCCAGAAAGAGTTCAGCAAACCTGATTCTGTTTTCTGCATAAGTTTCAATGACATCTGACCATTGTCTCTATCTGATGGGATAGTAATAATAATTAGTGGTACCTTCCCTTCCCTCTTGGATTCCAAAGAAAATTGAACTGACTACACCAAAGTTTCTGCAGCAAGCATATAGTGTATATGCACCCACGACACAACACATTAAAATGCAACACATTAGCAAGGTTTGCAACTGATTTATTACTGAGAAAAGACAGCTGAGAAAGTTTTTTACTCTAAACAGACACATAATTAAGTAGTAAGGGCCAGGTTTTAGATTTGCTTCAGATCCAAACATTTTAATTCATCCCACATATGTCTTATTATGCGCACACTTGATGCAGTCTGATTAGGAAAAAGTCTCTTCATCTTCTATGTGCTAGACAAAAATTCTACTCTAGTACTGATGTACATGATGCTACCATTAAATAACTGACATATCAGAGGGGAAAGTAGATGAAGGAGTGAGCAAGGATCAGGAAAGGGCTTGATCATGGTTGTGGTACACCAGCCTGGAAGTATGTGAAATGCAGAACGCTAATTATACAGGAATATGAGAATATTCCAAAGAAATTCAGTGCCAAACCAAACTTTTTTTAGTTTTGGGATAGTGAAACCTGTTTAAAAATCCTGTGAAATCAGTTTATATTATTCTGTGTATCACCACCAAGGAAATTAGCCTTCTGTGCAGTTGTCACCCAAACGATAGGTCCAATTTTTCAATTCAGGCAACAACTGTGTAAAAGGGTATATCATCTAATAAGAAAATTTCCCCTACTTTCTAATGTGTCTTAGAATATATACTTATATATACTTTAAATACAATTAGAATGATTTTAGTTTTTGCATTGAATATCATCTAACATGTAGGATATGGCTAATTTTATTCCCTAGAACATGATGGGTATTTTATTTTCCTTCTTCCCCACTGATTTTTAAAGTAGAGATTTTTTCCTTTATATTCTGTAGACCCCAGGGCAGCTGGAAAATATGAAGCCAGAAGGTCTTGTATTTTGACATATTGAGCTTATGTATCTAAAGCCCTTTCTGGATCTTCAGAACATTATTTGCACAGTTGCTTTCATTTTTCAGAGCCTGGCTGTTTCTTATTATAGGAGCCTATTGTCCTTAACTTTTGTAAGCACTCCATAAAATATGCCTACAGAGATTTGATCCTTTTACATGTAGTGGATAAATCACTACTGTGCGTTTCATTTCTGTTTTTATGATGAGATTCACTGAAATATAACATTTTGTTCGGTTGTCTTTACTGAAACGAAAGCAAGGGCTTTTTTTCTATATCTCAGCTTTTTTTTAGAGATCTTTAATATTTATAGGGTCACAGATGGTATTTGGTGTTTTAATAAGTGGTCTCAGGGCTCATTTGTACTGAGATTGGTTTTAAATTTCAAAATCCTGTTTTATGTAATGTAAAACTACAAGTGAAGCTGAAGCAAAATTTTAGAAAAATAGAACCTGTAAAAAGCTATATATATATATATATATATATATAAATGTGTGTGTGTTATTACTATATTTTCATATTTAACTTAAAGTGGAACTAAAGTCCCACTTTAGTTCCACTAAATTTTGAGATTCAGGATGATGGGTATTGTAGAGACAGGCAAGGTCCCTTCTGCAATAACTGCTCTTACTCTCCTGTCTGGAACCGGGCTGTCAGATTTACGCCATCATTGCATGGCCAAACATCGTCTTTGGGAAGTAGAGAAGAGGGAAGATGACAGAGCCCTACAATGAAACAGGGATAGGTGAGTAGTCATGGGTTTAGTTTAATGTATGGCAATTATTTGTTATCATTCCTGGTGGTTGAAATTAAAAATCGCCACAAGTAACGACACACAACTATAGTAAAGACATTAGATAGTGAGCTTCTTTGAGGGACAGTGAGTGACATGGCTATGAACTTTGTAAAGCCCCCAACATATTAACTATGTTAATATGTTGGGGTTATATAAATAAAAGTTAAACATACTAATACAGTGGTTATGCGAAACTCAGATAACCCAAAAACCCAGATAACCCGGAAAACTCAGATAACCAGCACCCAACAGCTCCTCTTTCTTGATTGCTCCTGCAGCCCTAGTAAAGCTGTGGCATATGTTCCCCATCCAAGAACACATACCTTAGCTCAGCTAGGGCTGCGGGAGCAATCAGGAGAGTGGAGCTGTCAGTAGAGCAGAGCAGAGCTCCGCTCCGTGATTGGTTGAGAAAAGGGAAACCCCGATGATGGCTCAAGCGACTCTAAACTAGCCCATGTGTTAGTTGCCATAGCCCAGAAATAACCAAGGCGGGGATAAGGGCTTCACCAATGTGGAAAAAAGCCAACAACACGAACAACAAACCTTCAGAAGCCCAAAATATGTCAAGAAATAACAAAAAATGTACCCAAATCACAAGTAGGTAAATATAAGTTTTGTCACATTTCCCCAACAAAAAATATGTAGAGGGTCCAGGAAAACATAGGCCAACTCCAGCTTCCAGACACTTCCAACTTCCATTCACCACCTACATGAGGCCTAAATTTCAATCAATGTTAGCCATATGAATTTCTAGCTTGTTGGTACTAATAAAACAATGCATTTTCTATGTTGCACAACCGTGCTGGGAAAAAGAATATCTGTGGTATTAAACATTTGCTAAAATCACCCGATTATCTCTACCTGTAAAGTATGTTGAGATAGTAGGAATATTCCACTATTCAGTAATTTACCAGAGTAGCACCTGTAGTCAATGACATATGTGTAGCACCATGAATGCATTTGCTCCCTTATAAAACATGAAATCAAAGCATGTTTAAGATGCCATGTGACCAAATGCCAAGAAAAAGAATGTATTGCTGGAAGAGGTGTGACAGTAAATAATACAAATTACTATTGCGACATATCACACTTTGCATAGCATACTTTTTTAATGCATAAAAATTCTGGGGAAAAAAATGTATTTGCTCACCTGCCAAAAAAATCCAGTTGTCCCCCTTCTGGGTTTATGGGGAGAGATTAAGTTTATATTCAATAACATACTGTAGTACAGCAGATGATTTCACATAACCCTATTTTGGTATTTAACATTACTGATCAAGGCAAGTTTAAAGTAAAAAAAAAAACTTCTGAACTCTCCTGCCCAGCTAGACTTAAACTCTTTCTTGTGCGGGCTATTGTTTCAATATTATAAGGCTCTGACCCATTGCTATAACAAGTTTATTTATCGGTTAGAGATATTTGCACAAGGAATTCATTTGGTATGACTCCATGCGAGCGAGTGCTCAAGGATCCCACAGCATAGTTTACCAAGAAAAATAAAACTTGGTGAATATTTCATCATTATGTTGTTCTAACATTAACGTGCCTGCAGAAAAAGATAGATGAACTCTGGAACATCAACCTCTCCAAACTCAGAATCCATAAACACGATCTGTGTTTATTCTCTGTTCAGCAAGGTCCAATGGGCTATTCCACTTAGAGATTGTTTATAGAAGTTTAAGCTCCACCATTCTTTGCTTCTGGAAAGTCAGCCAAAGTCCAATTGTTTTAATGGAGGGTTGAAACATTTCTATGCATATATGAGACTGTGTTACAAGACCTGATATTTACTCTGTAAGTCATTGGAACTCTTAATGTATATCCGTAAAGACTCTTAAATTTCACTCTCCCTTCCCTGTTGCTTTGTTTATGGTTATTCTAGATGTTTGAATTCCGTAAGTTAAAGTTAGCATGAAAAACAGAATTATACTGTAATTGTAGAAAAAGCTTCCTTCTAAATCGTGTCTTTTCCAGTCTTTGTTAGTCTTCACATTGACATTGGATTTAACATTTTTAAATGCTTAAAGAGAAGATATGTTTGAATGCCCTATATATATATGTAAGCATTCTATTTTTTTCGATTTCTTCAATTTATGAATGCATTTAGTAAATTATTATAATTATTTGTGGGGTAAGCAAAAAGTTCTTTGCTCAGAAAAAGTCAAAAGGCAACACAGTTTCTCTAATCCATTTGTGAACCAGCTCCAGAACCCCCAATAAGTATATTTCCTGCCATATTCAAGTCTATCAGCTCAGCCTAATTGTAGACCATACTGTTTCTAATAAAATCATGGCACTCTTTCTGCCTTTCCTTTTACCCTGGGTACCACATGTTACAATTTTGTGTACTACCTTTTTTAAATATTTTAAAGCCATATACCATTGGTACAGTAAATCACCTACAACCCATTTATACTGTATAACACCAGCCAACCCCCCCAACATGTCACTTATTTATCCCTAATTAACACTTTGATCACATCAAGGTGCTGATGCCACCTACAACACCAACAAGTAATAAGATGCACCTTTCCTCCTGATAGCAGATGAGAGCCCATCATTACAACCCAATTGCAACAGGTGTTAAGAGACAATAATCTGGAAGGCAATCCTGTGCAGTAAGTCAAAGCGGTGTATAACCTCCAATGGTGTTGCTTACAGCAGCAAAGGAGATCAATGTGCAGCATCCCCAGTTTTAGCAAAAATTGAAAATCCAATTTGGTACTTTAAAGGCCAGAATTAGTGATGTAAAAATCATAAAAACTTTTATTTAAATACAAAATGACAATAAAAAATTACATAAAAACATACACCATACTATTGAGTATCTCCTGCATGGGCACCAACTATGATATTCCCACTGTTGACACGTTTCGCGGAAACTATGTCCTACTACTTCTTCAGGACATGCAGGGGGATCTATGGTATTACCACATAATCATATCATAAGTAAGCAACCCCAGTCTCCCATTAACCATGAATGTTCTCTCAACATCTTCTGCTCTGAGGAGGATTTTACAATATGTGCTGCGGCTTATCAATGCATTAATTCCTGGCTTCATCTTGCCCTGCCATTGGTTACCGGTTCTCATCTCCCATACACCAGTTGCTCATGGTAGCTTTTAGTTTATTCTAATCTGCTGATGGTGTGTTATTCTTCTTGACTTCTAGGGATGAGCGAGCGAGTTTTTAAAATCGATCTTGCGGTGAATTCAGCCGTTTTCGCTTACCGAAATTGTAAGCGAGAAAGGTCGGTGTAAATTCTTCAAACAAAAATTGCAGCCATGGGTGCATTCATTGATCAGATCAGTGTGCGATCCCTAGCACTAGAGGTTTAATGGGGACAAGTCCCCATGCAGCCCTGGAAATCCACTGCGATCCATGGGCACTAGAGGTTATTAACCTCTAGTGCCAGGGATCGCACACAGGAGGATTTCCAGGACTGTATGAATGAATGCAGCCCTGGAAATCCTGCTGTACTGATTTCCTGGAACTTCCGATGGGTCCGCGAACTCATGGAACTCACAAATTTTGCGACCCATTGGAAGTTTGAGGAAATTTTCACGAGAATGCCAGAAGTATTCTCGCTCATCCTTAATAACTACCTGTTACTGCCTGTTTTTTGGGCTTTCTCCTGCTGGATCCTCCTGTACTGCTTATCTTTGGAACACCACAGACTTCATCCTTAGCCAACTGAAGTCCTGGGGGGCAACCTGTGCTTGGATGGCGAAAAAAGCCTCCCAAGGCTGTTTGGGGGCTTAATATTGGTGAAAGTGCTAAGTAAGATTGGGCCTTTGGTGCCTGGTGAACATTGGTGCTTGACCAGAGCCTTAGAACATGAAGCTAATGCCTCCACCTGCCTCTGTATATATACTTGTCTCTGCCATGCTCACTTCTTCTGCAGGGTGGTGGTGGGGTAGATCTGGTAGGCATCTGTCTGGTTCTTTCCGTAGCTGTCCTGCCTACATCCTCCAAGTAGTCTTGTCTTGCAGCTCAGCCTGATTCTCCCACAGTCATCTCCTGCCTCAGGTTGCTGTGCTTTTGCTTACAATGATACCACTAAAAACAAAGCTAACTAAAACACATATATAAAATAAGGTTTGTAAAACAGGAACAATGTTCAAATATATATATGTGTGACAATAACTATGTGTGTACATTTGTATGTGCAGACAAATAATTGTTCAAGTCTGTGTGTGAGTTGTTGTGTGAGTTGTGATTGATATGGTCCCTAAGGAATCACAGTAAACTTTCCCACAAATAGTTTACTACTGTTTCAGAATCAAACTTTTTCTGCTAACATGTTCTTATCCACTTCCCATATTAATCAACTACTTTCTAGGCAGAATCCATACACAGGTTATCAAGTCCCCACATTTTAGTGACATCCCTAAGGTATCAAGACCTGAGTGTTTTAGTGAAACAGACAGACTTAATGTTCTTGGCTGTCCTCACTGTATGTGTAATAATCATGGTTCAATGCTCCTTAGACAAAAGTTATGCTTTAATCCTGAATGCTTAACATGCTAAACATGAAATTGCTATAACTCCAAAATAACTTGCATCTACATCCAGCTATAAAAAATGGAATGTATTTCAAAGTTTTAGGCTAGCCTTGTCCAAGTTACATCATTAGAATCTCCTGTTTCTAATTACGCTAAGATCTTACTGTCCTTCTTATCCAAGATACTACTTTACTTTTGAAGGAGAACCTGACTTGTATGTATCTAATGGTCTCAAATGGAATGTTCTCATGTAACTGTGCATGGTCTGTGTTTGTGCATTATCATACAGTTACCTAAGAACCTCTACAGTCATGTGGTTGATTTGCTTTGGTCTTGACATGGACCAGGGACCCAAACTCTCATATTTGCTTTTTGAATTAACTGGCACGGATTTAGCTGCACCTCCTAAAGAATAGGTGTCACTAATCCTTTCCCCAGCAACATCTTGAAGATCTTTTAATGAAAATTTTGCCACCAGAACCCAATCACTTTTGGCTGATTAAAACTGTTCCCCCAATAGGCATACATACATATATACAAAAGGGATATAACAAATTAATGTGAAATTCCTTACTTGCTCAGCCTTATCATAGAACCAGTAGGGTCAGGGAATATGTCCCCCCACTATGGCAGAAAAAAATGTTTCAATAATTGTAATTTTAACCGTGATATATACCAAATGTCCACTTTATAACAATACAATTGATATAGCATTTTCTATTGTCCTCCTGGTTTCAATGAATTCAGATGTCTGAAAGAATGATGTGCATTTGTAATAATACGTCATCACATATTGCTATTGTAGAACGATTTCCTTATTGAAACATTTTGAACATATATATCACATTTGGAAACAATTCATTGGGTTCCTTGCTATACCTCATGTACATAGTACTGCCTCAAGGACATCAGTTATACTCTACAAGTAGTAGAAAACTGAGTGAGAACCCCAAATATTTTTGTTTCTTTCTCACATTCATTGTGGTTGCCAAGCCTACTCTGTAAACATGTACACATGTAAAGAAAAAAAGACAAGGAAGAATGGCTCTTTGTAGCAACTTTGAAAAATTATAAGTTATTCATTACTTAGTATCCTAAGACAAACATAGCCCAACTAGGTTATGAATCAATACACAGATATCACATATAGTCAAATGCATACAATCTTTTCTCAGGGTAACGTAAAATACAGGATTGTCTCTGTTTCCCGATGCGTTTCACCATGTGGCTTCCTCGGGAGAGTGGAGACTGTACTGGACATATAGGCCCTGATTTATTATAGTTCTCCAAAGCTGAGAATACACTTTCATCAGTGAAGCTGGGTGATACAGAAAACCTGGAATGGATTTCCTAAATGTCATTAGCTATTTGTTAGCAAATGTTTTCAATTTTGGACCAGATCCTTTCCAGGTTTGCTGGATCACCCAGCTTCATTGGTGAAAGTGTATTCTCTCCAGCCTTGGGGAACTTTAATAAATCAGGGCCATATAATGAAAAACAGGCAATTAGAATAATATTACGTCAAAAGTGCCAGCAAAACAGCTCAATTAAACTGGAAGTCATACTCATTGGACATTATATATGAACACAAATGATAATAGGGATGACTTTAGGATGCTAAGTAATGATTAACTTATAAACTTTCTATGTTATTACAAAGAGACATTCGTCCTTCTCTTTTTTTCTCTACATAAACCACAATTATCTAAAGCTAGTTCTTTGGCATATACTATGATAGTTTGAAAGAGGTAAAAACAATGGTTGCTATTGCTTTCTGAGTTCCTACTGAAGATACAAACACTCTCTATTTGTCCTGGCCACCCAGGTCACTGAGACAGTAAGTGATGGAAAATTTAAAGCATTACAGTTGTCACTTGAACCGGAGTAGAAAGGAAGAGCGAATTTCATCTAACATCTTGTTTTGAGTCTGAAATGGGAAGTGCAGGGAGTTTTTTTTTTTTTTCAATTAAACACACACAGAACAACATTTTGGCTTTATATATACTTTATATCTTTGTTTTTAGTGAGAGCCTAAAACGTTTTTTTTTATAATAAAGCTGATGTAATTTAATAATTTGTAATACAATGATGAATGTGTAATTGGGCAACCCATCAAAGTATTAGCTTTGACTGTTTGTAATATTTGTTCCAATATGAAAGTGAGCCCAAAAATGTATCACATAAATAAAATCACAGCTTGAACAAATTTGAGCCTCTGACATTTTATTTGTTACTTATAATTAAGTGCCAATTTGATAGAGTTGGAATAACAATGTAGCAATTTATGAAATTAGTTGTATAATCTATCATTATCATTTGTCACCTTATAAAATTATCAGAGCAAAGAGCACCGAAGAAGCTCTTTGCCCACTGATCAGCAAAAACAGGTGTAGTATTGGCAGGGCTTGATAAACAAAAACTGACACATTGGGGTAGATTTAGTAAATGAATA
This sequence comes from Pyxicephalus adspersus, assembly GCF_032062135.1. Lineage (NCBI taxonomy): Eukaryota > Metazoa > Chordata > Amphibia > Anura > Pyxicephalidae > Pyxicephalus > Pyxicephalus adspersus. The sequence continues at coordinate 20,609,608 of NC_092867.1, read as the reverse complement.
CATACTGTTCATAGCTCTGATGACTTCAATCATTCTATTGGTTGGTAGGTTAGGCTGAAAAAAGACAAGAAGTCCATCAAGTTCAACCACTAAGGAAATAAACATATGCCAGATATAAAACCCTATAAGACGTAGTTGGTCCAGAGGAAGGCAAAAAAAAACCTGGTACAATTTGCTTCAACAGGGGAATTTTTAACTGGTATTTTTACTTTAAAGCCTTAATACCCAGTTATATTCTGTGCTTCTAGAAAGGCATCAAGCTTTTTTCTTAAAGCAATCTATAGTAGTTGCTGAAACTACTTCCTAGGGGAGCTGATTCCAATTTTCACAGACCTTACAGTGAAGAATCCCTTCCTTATCCTGAGCTTAAACTTCTTTTCCTCCAGACGCAAACGGTGCCCTCTTGTTCTTTGTAATAATCTCAAAGTGAATAATGGGGAAGAGAGTTCTCTATATGGACCATTTATATATTTATACAGCTGAGCTCCTCCATTCCTTTTAATTGTTTAGTTGCCCTTCTCTGCACTCTCTCCAATTCCACAATGTCCTTTTTGTGAACTGGTTCCTAAAACTGGACTGCATATTCCAGATGTGGTCTGACCAATGCTTTGTACAGTGGCAGGATTATGTCTCCATCTCTGCAGTCTATTCCTCCTAATACAAGAAAGTACTTTACTAGCTTTAGATATTGCAGCTTGGCATTGCATGCTGTTATTAAGTCTATGATCTACCAGAACCCCCAGATGTCATTTGCCACTTGGCTGCCCAATCAAACAGTACATCCAGGTCTGCTTGTAGATCATAGACATCCTTTATGGACATAATTCCATTACATAGTTTGGCATCATCTGCAAACACAGAAATGATACTTTTAATCCCAAACTCTATATCATTTATAAAGATGTTAAACAGTAAAGGTCCCAACACTGAACCCTGGGGTACACCACTAATTACCTTAGATCATTCAGAGTATGAATCCTTAATTACAACTCTCTGGATGCAATCTTTAAGCCAGTTCTATATCCATTTACAGATTGACTTTTCTAAACCTATCGCCCCCAACTTGCATATTAACCGTCTGTGGGGTACAGTGTCAAATGCTTTAGTAAAGTCCAAGTACACCTATTCCATGCTTACCTGTTTACTTCCTTCCACATAAAAAGAGAGTAAATTTGTTTGACAACTTCTGTCCTTCTTGAAGTCATGCTGCCTATTACTTATAATATTATTTTCTAGCAGAAACTTGTCATTGTGGTTCTTTAGCAAACTCTCTAGGACCTTTCCAACTATGGAAGGTAACCTAACGGGTCTGTAGTTACCTGGTAATGACTTTGCTCCCTTATTGAAGATAGGAACCACATTGGCCTTACGCCGATACATCGGTACATTGCCAGTGACTAAAGAGTCTTCAAAAAATAATGGCTTTGAAAAAACCGAGCTCAGCTTCTTGAGGACACATGGATGTAATCTATCAGGTCCTGGTGCTTTGTCATCCTTATTTTTTCCCTGCTGCTTCTCTATCATATCAGTTCTGAGCCATTGTGACTCATTTAGGACAGTCACATTGCTATTCATGAATTTGGACATGAGCTCTGTCATTTTCCTTTGTGTACAAAGAGCTAAAAAAAAGTGTTTAGTAAATCTGTCTTGTCTTTATTCCCAGTTACCAACCCAGCAACATCCTTTAACCTCCCTAGCGGTAACCCGGAGTGTGACTCGGGGTAGAAAAAAGTTGCTAAAAGCGTACTATTATGGATGTAATAGTAAATACAGTGCTTACCTGATCCGCCAGCATCCTGCGCCGTCCATCGCCACGATCTCCGTCTTCTGCACCCGATGAGTTACCGGGGAGTTCCCAATGACGTCGGTGCGTGTGTAATTTTGGGGGGTTTGCCTCACTTTCCTTTGCAATCTGTCTTTCATTTTGAAGTTTTGCACATTTTATCTCCTTTTTACATCTTTGTGAAAGAAAACAACTTTAATTCCTTCGCACTTTTTTGGTATTTTTTGCAATGCAAATTTTCCCAACATTGCCTAAGCTAAGCGATTGCAAGTAGTTGTAAGAGATTAAACTAATTTTCTTTAATAATTCAGCCCCGCCATTGTTTTAGCTGTAGCATTCGGGACAAGTTTCTACAAAGTTTCTACAATGTATGTATTTTTTATATTTATTCAAAAAATGTAAATTGTTGGGGGCAATCATGTGCTGGGATGGTGCAACTATCCTCCTGAAGCTAGGCAGAGGCTTAAAATAGGTAAAGAGTGTGGAGTTTGATTAGAGAATTAGGTTCTGGTGAGCACTGGCATCTCACCAGGGCCTTACATCAATCTAATAAAATAATATGTATAACCCCTTTTTAATGTCTTTTAATTGGTGACTAGTTCTACTGACTCTAGAACAATGACTTCCACTGCACAGGAAGTCCATTGTGTCACCTTTACAATCTTTAATCCCGCAGATTTGTCGGGAGGTCCCATGTAGTCCTGGGTGCCAACATCTTCTTCTCTCTTCTTCCAGGTTCTTCTTTCTGCATCACCCGATCCCCCACTGTGCATATCAGGGCACACACAGAAGGAGCAGCCAAGAACCTCTCTGGATGCGTGATGTAGATATCCCGGGAGACTTTGTGCTCCCATTCTGCCACCAAGATCAAGACAGAAAGAAGAGGTGCTGCACCCTTTCTTGCAACCCTGTGTTGCACTTGTCTACCCTTTTATGTAAAGTAAACATTTTGAGTTTAGGTCCAGTAATAATGGTTCTTTTTTTTTCAATTACACGTGTTTATTATTTAATAAAGTTTAAAATACAAGTTTAAAACACAAAATCATGTCAAAATAATAAATAAATTAAAAAACAAATACATTTTTAATTTAATTGTTTAAATGTTTAATAAAAATAAATAAATAATATACTCATACTATTATGTTATACTGTAAAATAAATTTTCATGAAAGACAATGTACTGCTTTTACACATAATCAACTGTATTGCATTTAATACAGGTATTTTGTATTGAATGCAATACAAATGGATTTGAATTTCCCACCCCGCCCCGAACTTTATTAAACTTGTGTTTTAAACTTTATTATACTATTATACAAAAATTAACCACCCAGGAGGTTAACATCTTCTGCCCCTCTTATACCTCCTCCTCCTCTTTACCTGCCCCCCCCCCATCCCCCTTTAGCTCACGTCTGACCTAAAAACTTAACCCTATGCTGTCTACTCCCTATCTGCCCAGTCATGTCGGCCTTTCCCTATGCTTCTTTCCTCGCGCTTTACAGGCCTAACTTTAACCTTAACCCTAATTGAACCTTGGAACCATGGTCAATGAGGACAGTGCAGTTTGCATTAGAAGATAAGGCTCAAGTTGTTTTGCATGTTTCAGAGCTTGATCAACAAAATTCACATAAAGTGCATATGGTCCATTGGAATGAGCTGCCCATTGCACCACAGCATACACAATAGATGTACATTCTGTATTTGTAAAAGCACAGCAACAGTATGTTGACAAAATATGAAAAATAAATGGCAACCCTGCAAATCAATGGCTGTCATGTGGTTGCTTAGTGTTCCATTACCACACTTGATTCCTGCATGGAATCGCATACGTTAACGCAATGTTTCTTCTGTTGTTAGCAGGCAAAGCTTGCTAAACAGTATTCTATGATTTTGTGTCATTTTGTGTCATTTTTTTATTTGATGCCATGAATAAAAGCACATCTGTGATTTGTCTGTATTTCTACTCTCTCTGTGACTTTGCACTGCACCAAAAACCTTTCCCTAATTGCTAATGTGCTACAATCTGCAATTAGGAGATTTTAACTGCCAAAGCCTGTGTTTAAATTGCTTTTCTGTATGATTACAAAAAGTACTGAACTGAAGATCACTTTAATGTGGGGATAAAAAAGAAAAAATAACCCTAATGCATAATTTTGTACTTCATATCATCCTGTGAGCCATCTCTATCACCTTTTGAGGATTACTGTTCTACTGTGTGCGTAGTGAATTGCCGCAGCCAAGGTTTCAATGGCTGCTAATGATGAGCAATGTTCTTTATTCTGATTTTTATTGATTTAGTAGTACAAAGTGACATCTTTTGCCTTGGCTTGACGTAGGCATTGTCAATGGTCTCACAGAACTGCAGCTGAGGGATGAAACTATTCATTTTAGTTTCTTTAATCTCTTTATGCCGTGTGTATTTGCCACCTAATAAATGCAAGTAATAACGTATATTATAGGCTAGTGTGTAAAGACTTATACAATTTTACATTTTCTGTCATTTTTTTTACAGTAGTAATTAAGCCTGAACTGGACATGGGCTTGTTATGAAAAATTTGGCAGATTAAATCCTGTTGTTTTCCCAAATTAGCAAATATTTGAATATTAATGAACTGGTAATGTGCCAAAGGACCTTTTACTAGTGCTGATTGGAAATGCATAGTGCACTAAAAGGTTCCTAAGTCACTTGGCCCCATTCCCTTCTACTTCATGTCAACACGAATAATGTAGGGCCACGAGGTCACTGTTACTTTAAAACTCCCAACCCCAACAGAAACGTTGGATGCTACTCTGCCCCCCTTCTATCTTTCCCATCCCCTTAGTACTTTACTATCTTAAACTAAGAGCTTGTTGAGTTTTTTTATTGTGTGGTTCACCAATGTCAACTGTCCTCAACCCCTTCCATCCCAAAGCCCTGGTTAACATTCAAACACTTCATGTAGTAGTTAAAGACATTCTGTTGATCCCTCTGCTTCCTTTTAACCTCTCCACATGCTCAGTTTTCTGTGCAAGAAAACCACACTGCTCCACAACTGTACCCGAATGCCCAAAATACTCCAATGACTGCACCCAGTCAAGAACCTTACCATAGGTGTCAGGAAGCAATCAGCTATGCAGTTCCATAATGCCAAAATAATTAAGCCCTATATTGCACCCTTTATACTTGCAGTTAGCAAAGCACAGTAAAGTTGTTGGCAGTTAATATTAGACAACAGAGGGGGATGAGCATGTTCAAAACATCATGACTATGCATTGGGAGCATCAAAGATTGTCTTCCTGTACATTGGAAATATAAATAGGAAATATGTTGGCCCTTAAACTTTAACAACATATTGTTGGCCACTGAAGAGTAAGGAAGGGCTTTATATTTAGGAGGTCAATCAGTACGGTTTGGGAGAAGAAAAAGAGAACTGGTGTAAAACTCTTATCTTTGTCCTTGGTCTGGGTTTTTGGACCAAGAGTGAAGTTTGAGGCCTAGTGCTAAAAGTACCCCCATACTTTCTAAAGGACACCTTTTAGAATCAGCAAATGAGGTAAGACTACATCCTTGCCACCCCCCGTTTGTTAAAACCATTTTCTAGTTCTAGATTTCATATTAACAGATATTGACCTTTATTGTCTTCCAGTTTCCATCAGTATCCAAAAGCAGTATCGTTACTTAAAAAAAATAATTTTCTTGTTAGCTTGTTTTGCATGGTAATATAGTCCTAAAACAAAGGCTGTGATATACTTCTGAGCTGACAAAACTATTATTAGGAAAGCTTCTAAAAATACAGGGCACACCTATCACAAAACATTTGCTGCAACCATGAAAACACTCTCCAATTCTCTGCCAGCGTGAATGTCAAAATATCAAATTGTGCTGGTACAGAACAGACCTCAGGGACCTAAATTAATCAAGTGAAAAGTAATTTCTTAACAAAAAATGTCGCAGAGACCGAGCGCTCTGAATTCAGCGGATGATCCAAGGACAGAGAAATATGGAGTTTTCATACTCTCTCAGGAGTTCAATATACTGAGATCTTGAGGTATGGCAATGTACATTAATAATCGGAATGCATATGTGAAAGACTTTTTTTTTCTCCAGTAGCTTTACATTGCTTTAAAACGCTAACACACCACAACACAAACTGAGCTCATTACAAGTGGATTCAACACAACAGGCCCATTAACTCTCCCCACCGTCAAGGAACTACAAACTTCACATGCCCTCTGGCTGTAAATAAAATGTTGTGGCTTATAGTTCTGGAATTCTTTTTTTTAATCAGTTTTTGAGCTATTTAATGTCAATTGATTTGTTTTTGAATTAATGTAAATTTGGAAATTCATGTTAACTATTAGATAAGAAAGTTGTCACATTAATAAGATATATGGTCATAATAATAATATATGATTATTAAAATAATTAATAATAAATATGACATATTGCCTTTAAATAATTTATTTTACTCAGCCATCCTGGTCAAATTAAAAACCTTGAAACACCTAGCTCCGGCTGAAATTTATACAGACAAATACATTTCTGTTTGTTGGATTTTCACCCATAAAGTGAGCAGCCTCACCAGAGCCATAGTTTCATTAAGATTGTTCGTACTACTTTTTACATTTGAGAATTCCTGGCACCTCTTGCATTTCGGTGCCCCCTAAATAAGGGACCATGACCTCTTTGTATATTCCTGTTGCAGAGGATGCAGAGCATCTGAAAGAAATGTCATATTATTCTGGGAATTCAGTGTCATGTTTGTTCTTAAATATAAATATTTATTTTTAAAATAAGAATACATGAACAAAAGAAAGTACACCACCCTCTATCACTTCTAAAAATTTGAGTATCATCTTGTCCTCAGCAGGTCTCATATTAGGTAAATACAACCTCAGATGAATAACACATGGCATAATATGCAGTGCCATTATTTAATTATTAAAATGAAGCACGTGTAAATTAAGTACACCCCATTATTTAATAGCTTGTAGAAGCACCTTTGGTAGCAATACCTTGAACTAATTATTTTCTGTATGACTTTACACATCATTGTGGATGGATTTTGGCACATTCTTCTTTTTTCATTTTATTAGGTTGCAGGCATTCATTAATGCCTTTTAAGGTTTCACCACAACATTTTGTTTGAATCTAGATCTGAGCTTTGACTGGGCCTTTGCAACACCTCTGTTTGTTTCTTTTTTGGCCATTTTGTCTTTGATTTGCTGGTGTGAACATTGCCCATGTGTCCAATTTAAGCCAAGCTTTAGATGTTGTATAGAGGGCTTTATGTTTGACTCTAGAATACTGTCATACAGAGGTGTTTATGGTCACCTCAATTTCTGCAAGGCACCCCGATCCTATAACTGCAAAAAAAACCAAAACCATTACCCCTCCACCTCCATGATTCATAGTATGTTTGTTCTAATAATATGTGGATGCTGTTTGCCAAAAGTAGCACTGTGTTATATGTGCAAACATCTTCACTTTGGTCACCTTTGTCCAAGGGACTTGTTTTGTGAAGTTTTGTGGTTTGTTCAGATGCAACTTATTAAACCTAAGCTGTGTTGCCATGTTTTTTTTTAGAAAGAAAAGACTTTTCTCCTGGCAACTCTTCCAAAAAAGCCATACTTGTTCAGTCTTTGTTTAATTATACTGTCATTAATTCCACCATTTACCATGCTACCTCGAGCTTGCAGAATCTAAAATGTAGTTCTGTTGCTCTGTGCAATGCATCGTCTGAAATTGGAGGTGAATTTGCAGGAAAGTCCACTGCTGGGAAGAATGTCTACAGGCTTGTAGACACTGTTAAATCTTACGTAATTTTTCTCAGTGGCCTTATAACCTTATAGCCTTAAACCCAGATTGATGGGCAGCAACAATTGCTGATGATGATCCACCTTAGCATTGTGTTATTACACAATACCTGATGTTATTATACATACCTGAATTCTTCAGACCTGCTGTAAGGTCCTGGTTAGCACCAGTCCTCACCAGACACCAGTCCCCCAATTTAACACCGCAGTCTTCACCTTTATTCAGCCCCCGCTCAGAGGTGAGGGTGTTGCGCTGAGGGCAACTGCAAGGTTGTGGCCCCAATGCACGCAGAGACAGGTGACTGCTAATAAGCAGGAACCAAAACCTAGTGCCAGAGGGAAATCCAAAAGAGTAGTCAAGGAGCCAAAAGTTAGGGCAGGCAGCAAACAAGGGTTATCAGGAAACAGGCCAAGGTTGGTACACAAGGAATTTGGAACAGTAGAAACAAACAACAGGAACCTGGAAGCAGAGCCAAAGGAACTCCTTGTTTGGGCAATTTACTGTTGCCACTTCCTTAAGAAGGGGATGTCAGGTGATGGACGTGGATCAAGTGAGCCGCAGACATGAATCCCACCAGCAGAGGGAGTGCTGTTGCTGAGATAATCTCAGGTGTTATTCAGATGTTTGCCAGCAGTTTGCATAGTGTTGGATCCAGAGGCAGAGATGGTGCTGGCAACAGGGGACTGCAAGGAGGGTGAGCAAGAAGGAAGCACAGATCCACTGGACCTGCACGGATCTGTGACACTAACAATGGATGCTGGGGATGCCAGAAATCCATCAGGCTACACATCTAAAGGGAAGCAGGGGCTGCTGGTATCCCAGTTCTCCTGGCTGCCACGATTGACACTGCTGGACAGAACAGACAGTGTTTATTACCACGATGGTGCACAGCACGGAGTCACCAGACAGTTGAGCATTTCCTAACACCAGCACTAGGCCAAAACCTCTGCTTTTATAGAAGTGGTCACACTTGCTAAAGATCAGTTAGTCAAGTACATTTGGCTAGCTGCTACCTATTCTCTTAATTCCTATGGAAGGGGTAAGGGTGTATTTAACTTTTCACATACTGCTTGTATTTTGGCTGTATAACGACATGATGTACTATTTCATGTTTTGTTTAACTGCTTTTGGGGCCATGCTGCCTTTTATTTCTAAAATGGGTGAATGTTATCTCTGTGCAATAACTCTCCCCAATATTTCTGCCATAACCTATTTATTTTCGCTCTGAGTTAAAACTGTACTAATGGCTCTTATTATTTACAGCTGTCCAAAGCATTTTGTTTTGCCAGGTTTTTCTCTGGGAATTTAGAAAAATGGAAGAGCTTGCCATTGCCAGTCACTGGCGTCAGTCCTTGGCGATATTGCATTCATTTTTCTTTTTCTTTGCTAGGGAATTTATTTACAATACAAATTTTCTTATTTTCCATGAAGATGCTTATGTTTCTTATTGGTTTCAGTACAATATAGTCTTTTTTTTCATTAGTTGAAGAAGTAGGCAGAAAATTCCTCATGTATATCATTTCATATGCGGACAAATGCCCAAAATGCAAGGGTATATCAGTATAAAGAGAAATTGAACCTGATGTACCAAAAATTCTGTGCACGTGGTGATGCTTCAATCATTTATATGCAGGCCATGTGATTGTTTAATGAAATTACCCCATTCTAATGGGACCATGGACTGGGTTTTTGTTTTATTATTGGGCTTACAGGACTGTTCATTTGAGGGCCTGATCTAAAGATCAAGATGTTGCATTCTATGTTTAGAAGATTTTATTGAAATATACACAGCCATATCTTAAGCTACGTACACACGTCAAATTTTTCTCGCCCGATAATCAGCTCGGGGCGGAGAATCTGGCACGTGTACACCCCCCGCGTCATTCATCGTCCGTGGATCCGTCCTGGCAGATCCACGGATGATGAACGACGAGTGATCCTAATGCAAGGGAAGGGGGAGAGCGCGCAGCAGGGTGCCGCTCCATCACTCTCCCCTTCCCCTCTCTATAGAGCAGAACGGAGCTGTATGTACAACACTCAATGTATCGTGCGGTTCTAATCGTTTGAAAGGATCGTGAAAGATCCTTTACAACTACAACAACTAAAGAATTGCATGTGTGTATGCAGCTTTACATCCAGTGGTGCTATCAAAGAATTGATGCTTTGGTAAAGTGAAGAAAGTGAGGATCATAATTGGATGACCAGCAGCCATGCAAAATTGGCCACAGTATGTGATTTAGGAGGAGTCACAATGAACGAACAGTGAATCCAATGGGTGATGGTTGTTCTGTGTGTGCAGGGCATGGGGCTGAGAATCAAAGCCTCAATCAGGAACCCATTGGATGCTGCAATACATAACTTAAAGCAATGGTGTGTATGTGCAATGATTCTCCATTAACTTCACTCATGGCCCTTTAAGCATGCCTAAAATTCGTGAACTGTCCAGGAATGGAGCCATACATTAAATCCATTTGTCTGCTACAGACTTAAGACATATTGTAGAAACACTCTTTTTCCAAAAAGTTACTTTTTCTACCTAATTTTGTGTTTTCCTATAACGTTAGGAGTAAAATTTCTGCCTTGAGCTCAGTTACAATATTTCCTGGAGTTTAATGATTTAACTTGTTGCCTGGAGCTTTTCTCCACATATATAAGTTGTATGGTTCATCCCTCTTGACAACCAATCCACCCTCAACAGACCAATCTTGTTGAATGAAAACTTTCCAAGTCATGAGATCATGACCCAGTTGAATAAATTCTGTGTGTTTGTACTCACAAGCATTAAAAATTTTACATAATTCAAGCTAAAAGCAATGATATGTGCAATTCAATTTTAATGTCTGCAAGAGTCACAATTAGGAAGTTATTTAAAAGAGAATTATGGTAAAATTATTTTTATGTTATTTTGTCTAAGCTATTTATTTATTCTAGGGCTAAAGCTAACATAAGCCTCTGGTAATAGAAATGAGTTTGTTTATCATCTTTAAGTGGGAAATGTAATTACAGAGACAGTTCATAATCTCTGTCTGTTACAGTGGATGCTCACAATACACACATACTCCACTCGAAGGATCGCTGCACTCTACATACAAATTTGGCCAGGCACACTTCAACATGCGAAAATCAAAACTTAATAAACACTCCAAATGGACCCAAACCAAAAACATTCATAATAAAGTTTAACATAGTCAAATAAAAAAATGTATTCACTTTAGAGATAATAGCTCTTTAAAAAAATTAAAATTGTGGCTA
>NC_092867.1:20547237-20598006 GCF_032062135.1 Pyxicephalus adspersus | reverse complement strand
ATGAATGAATGAGTTTCAATTTGAATTTCCCGCACACGCGCCGACGTCATCACGCACGCAGGGAGGAGCCGTCCGTTTTTTTTTTCTCCGCCGGACGGCTTCTCCCTTCAGAGATCATCTGGCGCTGGAACGAGGAGGACGTGAACGATCAGCGGGTCCAGGTAAGATGCCAGCCGGGCGGCGGAACACAAGATGCCGGGCGACGGAACACAAGATACCGGCCGGCATCTTACCGGTCCCGCTGGCACCCGACGCTGGAGATCGACGGACGACGATCGACAGAGGGAGATTGATGGACGACGGAGGACGACGCTGGAATTGGAAAACGACGCTGGATGTGCAGCGGGACCATGGAGGTAAGCATGTGACAAAAATACGGGCTTAACCATCCTAGCCTTTTTTTTTTGCCCGTACCAAGGTCGGGCTTAACGGCTAGGTGGTTAAGGATCTATTGAATCATGAAGAGCAGTAGATATGTCAGTAGCTTCAGTTTAAGTTCTGGTAAGTTTCTTTAGCTAGTTGGGTTACTCTGCCACAGATGGCACATCAGTTCATCGGTCCTTGGTCATACTCAGACCATGCGCACCATTGTAGTGTATTGTTTTAAAAAAGTACTTACGTAAATATCTTACAATAGAACCTCAGTTATCAAGAACTTAGATAAGTGGAAAACTCTGAGATCTGAGTTCTGGATAACCGGGGGTTCTACAGCTCCGCTGATTGCTCCGCTCCGTGATTGGCTGAGGAAAGGGAATCCCTGATGATGCTTGAGTTGTCATCATGGTTTCCTTTTTCTCAGCCGTTCAGCACTAGAGGTGAATGGGGACAAGTCTCCACATTCCAGTCTAGTGCTGAATGGCTAAGAAAAGGAAACCTCAGTTATCCGGAAACTACACCTATCCAGAATTGGCCATTGGCCACCCTGCGGATGCCGGATAACTGAGGTTCTACTGTATGTGGCTAAATGTTTGTGGGCACCTGACTACCACACCTAAATTATATTGTTATGGCATATATAGTTCCAAAACCATTACTTTTATTATTTAGTCATAGACTTTCTGTCTAACACCCCCTTTCAAATCCTTTTAGCTGTAACAGATGCTCTACTAGGAGAGATTCCATAAGAATTTAAAGTGTATATGCGGGAATTTGTACCCCACTGAGCCGAAAAGCATTTGTGAGGTAGGCTAAAAATGTTGGTTGAAAAGACCTGGCTAGCAATCGGCATTTCATTTTATTCTAATGTGTTCTGAAGGGTTGAATTCAGGACTTTGTTGGGGTCACTTGATTTCTTGATAAACGCATCAATTCATGGCTTTATGGAGTTGGTTTTGTGCACAGGGATAAATCATGCCGGAAAAGAAAGGGGTTTTTCCCAAAATGTTGCCACAGGGTTCAATGTGCACAATTGTGCAAAATGTCTGTAACAGCTGAATTCATTTATTTGATCTCAATAATTTGTAGTTCCACATACTTTTGGCCATGTGGTAGGTAAAGTGATTATGTATGTTGTGACCCTGCGTGTTATCCAGTAGTGGTTTGTCCAGAGCCAGCCATCCTATGACAACTTTACCTCTTTATTCTTCTCCCTGTGGTCCCAACAATCATTCTGCTCCAGCATATAATAGTGCCTGCAAATGTTCCAGCGTATTATTGTAACCACTTTGTTGTAAAATTATGATTACAATAATGATAGTAATATTAACCACACTAGGCAATCGCTATGAATATTTTTTTTCTATTTTTGTGCTTTGAAGATTGCTTTTTCTTTTTTTTTTTAAACCTACAGCTTGATACCAATTTTCTTTATTATACCAGATATGTTGATGAATAATTTCTTGCTGATGGTCAAAAAGAATGATGAATATTACCTTTCAGTATAAGGTTACATGAAGAACCTCCAAATGCCACTGTGCTGATTTGATTCATTGTTTCTGATCTTTACAACAAATTGCTATTCATTGACCGTGCATGAGTTCCCTCTACTGAGCATCTCCTGATATTGCAATCAATAGGTTGCTTGTTCCATTTGCTTTATGACAGAGGTGATTTAACTGCTCAGCACTTGCTTATTCCAACAATATCCAGCTTAGATTCCAACCTCTCCATTGCCTGGTATTGTCATTCAGCAGCTCGCCAGCGCCCCCTGGCTCCAGGAAAACATTCTGTGCTTTGCCAGTGTCTCTGGCACTGTGACCTTTTTGCATCAGGAGTTTATTCCAAGCTTCATTTCTGTAGGCAAGCATAAAGGTTTTTATTTAATCAGAGCGTAAAGAGGAAGTTACAGCTGGATGAATTTGAAAGAACAATTCCACAGTATTTTTTTTTCCAAAAATGCAGAAAAAATGTTTCCAAATATTCTACCACTATTTTTATAAGTTTGGCAATGATATATATATATTCAGGATGATATAACAATGGTGTATATTGATAATTGGTATTTAATTGTCTCCCTGACAGCAGGCGTATGTAACATTGTTTTAGTTTTCCATTGTTGAACAAAAAACATGATAACATATAATTGGTTGTTTAAAATAAACACAACTTCTGTTGTTCAATTTTCTGTTCCTTCATGGTTATTATTATTACACTGTATTTATATAGCACCGACATAATATGCAGCACTGTACAAAGTCCATAGTCATGTCACTAACTGTCCCTCAAAGGGACTCACAATCTAATGTCCCTACCATAGTTATATGTATTTAATACAGTCTAAGACCAACTTGGGAGTGAGCCAATTAACCTAACTAAATGTTTTTGGAATGTGGGAGGTAAAATCAGAGTTCTTGGAGGAAATCCACACAAACACGGGGAGAACCAGCAAACTCCACGCAGAGAGGATCCTAGCTGATATTTGAAACTGTGACCTACCGCTGCAAAGACCAGAGTGCTAACCTCTGAGCCACTGTGCTGCCCTTTAGTAACTAGCCCCATAGAGTTACTGGAAGTAACTAATTTACCCATCTCAGACAACCAAATTCTAATCATTGAGTTGAAATGGACAAAAATACCCTTTGACTAGCAATGCAAAAGCTTAGATTCCAATTTTTGGATAATTCTAAAACTAACTATGTATGTTATATTGCTGCAGACAGTGCGGTAACGTTTGCTGTGATATTTCACCTAATAGCAGATTTACGGAAAGATTTAGAAACTGGCACAAAAATAAAAACAGACTTTTTTTTTTTGGGGGGGGGGTAATTTCAACCACTGGCAGTCACCAAAGGCTCCTCTGCAAGACCAATTTTTGGGCCCCCATTTAACCACAGGTATAATCCCCCCAACAGGCCCAAGGATAGAATAAAAAGTTGGCAGTAGTATTTGCTCTTCTCAAACCTGTTACTCCCTCCCAAAGCAAAAATTGTTTGGTATGTGGCTTTAAGGTTGATGACAAATGCACCTATTGGCTAGGTCTACCTCTGGCCAGTGATCACACTTTCCCCAGCAAATAATTGCTATGTTCTAGGAAAATTGACACACAGTATGTCTTTTTCTAAATTCATGAAGCTCTCTTTGCTTAATGAAGAAGAGGGAGCTCATTGACTGGAGGAGCTCATGTGACTTATAAGCAGGCTTTCCTCTTGTCTTAGCTATATGTCCATGTAACATAATTTATGTATGTAAGTTACCTGTACCCTTTGGCTACAAGTTATTCTTGGATATACAAAAAGGCCTCCTCTTTGTAGATAAACAAATGGCCATTTGATCCTTCTTGATGCCGCCATCTTGGATGTCATGTCAGCTGCTCCAGCACACCTAGAGCTGTCACACAAATAACACATTTCCTTTTTCTGCTCCCCTACATAAATGGTTGTGAGAAAGGGCTTATGAGTCCATGACTACAGGTTTTTTGGCAGTACAGTAATGTTGGCTTTATTTGACAAGGGTAAGCATTCTTTAAACACTCACTGAACCGGACTATGTCAACCAATAAAAAATGAGTTCTGGTTGAAATATTAATGTATCAATAAATAAAATAAATATAAAATAAAATAATATAAATAAAAGCTCATTGGCTGCTATTGACTACTACACATAACACTTTCTTTCTATGCTTTATTAAATTACCTTTTATGCATAAACCAGTACTTAACCATAACTAAAATATCTCACAACTGCTATTTCAGTTTACTACTATACAAATAGTCTCCAGGTTACAAATGAGATAGGGACTGTAGGTTTGTTCGTAAAATGAATTTGTATGTAAGTCAGAACAGGTACATTATTTTAATAAATGCAACTAGGTCAGATGTTTGTCTCAACATATTAGGCAGTGTGGTGTCAGTTACTGTATAAAATCCTTACTGTGAGCTAATCACAAACAAAGGAAAAAAAACAAAGCAAAAAAAAACTTTATGGAGCCTAGACATTTTTTAACTTCTGGAGCAAGTTGTCCTTTGATATGCAAAAAGAAACAGCTGCAGTGTTGTCTTGGTCATTGAAGAGTTACAAGCTGCTGTAGAAAATCTCAGCTGCTCATATCACCCACAATCTCAGCTGTGTTAAGCAAAAGATTTCTTCTGCAAGCCATGTAAACTTGCCCCTCCCTCCGATCAAGCCTTCGTTCTGCACACAGCGAGCAGGGAAGCCCCTTTCATATCTAAGCGTCATCCATATGTCGAATGTCCTTAACTCGGGGGCTACCTGTAATGGCAGTTATTTTGTACACTTCAGAAATACAAGCTTTGTATATATTCTATAAATGTTGGCACCTAATAAATGGCACATGATTATTTATTTATTTATTTATTTATTTATTGCTTCAATACCGTTGTGCTTTGTCTTTGCTTTGGTTTTTAAAATGGGTTGTGTTAAATCAAGTGCATTACATGCATGAGCAATAAATAATCCCATAACCCAACCTAAAACTAACACTTTCCCGACCTCTGGTACCAACCTTAACCAGTAAACTAGTAGTTGGTAGAAATTGCTCATTATTTTAATGTGCATAATGTTGAGACAGCCCATTCATTTAAAAGGACCGCCAATGGACAATAGTGGACCATAAAACACATGGGCACCAGCTTGGATTTGTGACATTAGATACCATCTTGGCTTTCAGCTACAATCCATTGAGAATGATTTGCAGATTATTATCATATGCTTCTGGATGGGACTGCTGCTATCTGTTAAATGATTCAGTGCTGTGTCAGTTCCTTCTCTCCGTCTGAGACATAGCAAGGAATAAGTAAATCTGGCCTGCAGTCTTGAAGATGGAATTTTTTTCCCTGAGAACACCAAATTGTTAGCAATAAGTTGGTTATAAGCAATAGGAAAGCCTAAGAAAAAAAATGACTCCTCTGTATGCATTTCACGTTTGGATATATTGGGGAAAGGTAGAACATTCATCAACTTTTTATTGCCACATTTAGGAGTGTCTCTGCTTACTACCTGTCTTTTTCACAAGTGGCAGATATATTGGGAAATGAGGGTCAGTCCCTACATTTCCTGTCTATTTCACAGGTTTTAAATAGAGGAGGGAATTAGTGGAAATTACTTAATGGGGACACAGACAGTAATAAGACATTTTCTGGTAGCTGGCGATAATGGTATAGAACCCCTTACCACTTATGTTCTGGCCTTGTGATTGGTGTGAGAACAGGATGAAAAAGTATTTAGACTTAAACAATGTTAATGTAAAAGTTTAATCCAAAGTGTTTATTTTATATGGCATTTTGTCTTATAATGAGCTGAGTGATTGAAGAGTGGGAAGAAGATGACATCTGTAGGTTAAACTGTGACTTGCAGCTCAACTGCTGGATTGTACAATCACCAAATCCTAATATATGTTTAAACTTGTTTCCATTGTACAGCAAATGTTGTGATTCCTTATTAGTAGAAGTTCAAATTAATTTTGTGACCATTATGTTGCAGATAAACTTTATAATTAGCATTAATAACTTGGAAAGCTTTTGGCAATGAAATAATTGATATAAAATCTGGCCACAGGTATTAGAAGGTGGCTATATTTGTAGAATTCATAGATTAATGTATGTAGGTGTCACACAACCTATTTATTCATATCAATTTATTGCAGTCACCACTAACTTTATTTGGAAACTATATCTTTTTCTCTATAATCAGTAAGGACGTGTTTGCAAGTTAGATAATGCCCACAGACATTTAGAATATTGCTCAGGATCATACAAGCTGGAGCTGGCTTTCTTTGGATTCTAATCATTTTTGGTACTCCTGGAAAGCTGCCTTGAAGTGGAACTTTCATTAAAAAAAAAAAATTACCAATTTGAAAAAACTCAATTTGTGTAAAGAGAGTCTCCCTCTCTTGGCTTCTCTCTTCTTTCCAGGGCTCTCTGTTCCACCATCTACTTTCTTTAGGGTTCCTGATATTTACCGATCATTCACTGTGCAGAAGCAAGTTTGGGTGATGTGTCTTTCTCCAAATGTAAAAAAACAGGTGCCAATCTCACATTGCCTTTTTACTTTTTAGAAAAGCCGCTGATAAGGCACCCACTGCTTCCTGGGATATGTGACAAAAGTATCCCAGAAAGCTAAAGATAGGAGAGGGAACGTTATTAAAAAAAAAGTAAAAAAAAAGAAAGAATAAGAAAAACTTTACATAATGTTGAAAGTGTGATGATAGGTCCACTTTAGGGGTTTTTCCAATACTGGGCAAAAAAAAACAAAACAAAAACCTATCAACAGCTGTTGGTTCTCACCAACACAACTTTTTTTTAATTGCAATTAGTGTTGCTAATAGACAGCGCTGCTACATTCCTGCTTCGCCACCACACAGTGAGCTGGAACTACCCTAACAAGCACACCAAAAGAAATCAAAAGCATGATGTAAGATATATACCTTGTTTACCCAAAAACAAAAAATATGGTGTGCTTTAGGAATCATCAACAGGTTTGGTAGGTAAGATTACCATCCATAAATTACCCTTAAAATTATTGAGTACTTACACAATATATTGAAGTGCAGAATATGTCTGATTTCCTTTCAACGCTCCCTAATGCATAGTGTGGTAATAGATGTATTAGACCAAGGGCCACAAAGTGCACAAATGTTCACCTCAAATGTCTAGTACTGTTTTCCCATTCAATTGAGAAGATACCCCAATGGTTCTTCAACACAGGGCCACCATCAGATTTCTGGGCACCATACCAGGTATATTTTCTGGGCCCCTTTTTTATGTTCTAGCATTGTAAAAGTCAAAGGCTTACGATAGGAGCCCAGTACAGAAGTTCTCCTTGTCCCCCCACTGATGGCAGCCCTGCTCCAACATATGCACTAGTGCTGAACATCACCAATTTTACCCCAAGGCCGGTGAGCTTTTGTTTTAAGTATCATAGACAGGTATCCATGGCCTAGGTGGGGATAATTTGTGAGTTGCCATTCTGTAGTTGCAACCTCTTGATTACAAATAAACAGCAATTTGTACCAAAACTATTCAGATTTAAAGTCTATAGAGCATTTCAAAATTCTCTTCTTCAGACTTATTTTTACAACCTGCTATAAATTATTTTTAGTTTGCTATTATTAGTAGTAATATTTCATTCTTATACATGCCTCGCCTAACGAGTCAAAACAAATGGCTTTTATCCTGTGGTTACACCAACCACTTCATGCCTTATGGCTGGGGTTAGTTTTGTTTAACCAGCTTTATTTAAAGATTTTGTTGTTGTATGTATTGTCTACAAATTGTGTACATTAGAGTTTTTTTCAAAGTTCTTTTCTTGAAAATATAATTCTCAGAGATCAACGAACTGCCTGTTGCACATTTTAAAAAAATCTTTTCTGTGTGACATGAATACTTTTATAATAATGCTGTTTGTTTTGTTAATTCACATAAGTTCAATTTATATATACCTTGACTGCTGGCAGATAAATACATTTAAAGCACAAAAGGTTTTAGTAATATTTTTTTTACATTGCATTGTGATGCTGTGAATATTTTCTTCTTAGGTTTTGTCCAATTCCTCACCAATCTTTTCATATAGGGCCCCGTAAGTTAAACGCAGCCTTTCTGTAATAAACCCAAATAAATTTGGGTGTCAAAGAAAAGCTGTTGTAAGCAGTTTTTGTAGCAATTAACTAAGGTATACTGTGTAAGGAAGGAGGGCTTTGAGAGCGGTAACCATCAAACTAAGTAGTCTACATGCATAGCCCTCTTGCCGAAAATAGATGTAGCTTAAGTCTGCTATAAGGATAGAAACAGGGAACGGCTATCACTGTAACCTGTCATCTGTAATCAAGTGAATAAATTTATCTTGTGTATTATTACACTGGTACTGTGATCAGAGACCTAATACACAATATGAGCTGTTTCCTTGTGGTCAAATTCAAATGCAATTGAGATGAAGAGTGCATGGAGATCACTTTGAGAACATATCATTACATTTTGAGATCAAATGTTAAAACCGTTTAGGAGGAGAGAAAGATCACAAAATATAAGCTAAGAAAGGTGCACTATTGTTATCATCAAACCTTTATGGCAGTCTGATTTAAAGCGGAACTAAAGTGAAAACAAAAAAAACACTTTCCTTTAATCCCACAGGTCCTTCGATGGCACTGGTCCTTCCCGCAATCCAGTCCTGCGTTGTCCAGGAATTCCTCCTCACTGAGGAAGCACCGGTCTCCGCCATCTTTAATCTTCTCTTCCGTCTTCTTCGTGTCTTCTTGGCACGTCACCTGATCTTGCACTGTGCAAGTGCGAGATCGAGATTGGAGAAGCCAATCTCACTAGACTTGCTTGAGATTGGCATCTCTTTCCCTTAACAGAAAAAAATGGCTTCTGCAAATGTCTGAGATTAGGGCAGAAGGAGCAACCAGAGCCTCCCGGGATGTGTGACGTAGATATCCTGGGAGGCTCTGCGCTCCCATTCAGTCTTGATCACCTTGGCAGAAAAAAAAGGGTGAAAATGTTGAGTTTAGGTACGCTTTAAAATATCCCACGGCATGCAGCAGACTGAAGGCATCATCTCTATGCAAAGTATTCAAAGTATGCAAAATTCAAGGACTGCATTGCTTTTTTTTAAAGATTTAAAGGTTGTATATTTGTTGTATATTGTGAAACATCAGGACATTTTTACATACATCGATTAATTGGTCCACTGTAATTCTTTAATAACTCCCACACATTACAGGGTTTTAGCTAGATGTAAATAGGTGTTTCATGGTTCTAAACAAAACCACACAGTGATAGAGTAGATTTTTTTCTGCAAGTACTTGCTTTTAGAAGTTTTTCTCATATACAAAGTTGCTTGTTGAAAATTGAGTTTACAGAAGGCGTACTGACAGTATTTGAAGGTCATTAAGATCAGCAATCCTATCCTACCCCAACTCTGAAATATATAGCTTCTATCTGACCTCTGCCCAATGGATGGCTATAAAGATTGGTTTTGATATATGTCTGAAGTACAGGTTTAGAGCTTAAAGCTTACAGTCAGCAGTTTCTTTTAAATGAGAAAAGACAGAAGTGCATCTTCCTATTTTGTTTTCTTTGTACTTTTCCGGAAAATCTATAGCAGTTGTGTCTTGAATCAGACTGCCACATAGGTTTGATAGCAATATTAATGTGTCTTTCTTAGCTTATCCTTTGTGAAGTAAATAGCTAGAGAAAGATACCCAGGGATGCCATAATGTTAAAGTTAAAAGTGGAATTTCAGACTTCAGAACAACAAATTGTGTATGAATATATTGTTTATTGCAAAGTTTATCAAACTTTTAAACTTGGGGAGACCTTAAAAAATAACTTTCAGTTCCTAGGGAGCTCCTGCTGTAATTACTATATTCACAGCTCACAGTACATTGGTGTGGTGGTCAGTGGAAAGAAGGCCTCTTTCATTGCTGGCCATTGAGAAGAATTTCATACTTACAGATCATTGATGTCACCCAAAAAAATCACTGGTGTTGTAAGGCACTTACCTGCCCAGCGAGCCCGTGGCATCCTTGGTGATTGCAGGCAGCGAGGAAGACGCTGCTGCAGTGGTCAGCATGGTCGAGGCTGCTGCCCTGCTCGCAGCACATCTCTCTCTGCCGGCGGAGGGAACTACTGTTCTGCCAGGCCGCATCCCCAGCACTCCTGCGGACATGCAAAGTAGGGCGCGTCCCAGGGGTGCTGTGGGAAGAGGTGCGCACGCTTCCATGCGTGCCTCTTGTACCCCCTGGGGGCGAGGCACTCGGCTGCCTTATCGCGGGGCAGGACATAGTTTGAATTCCCTGCGGCCGATTCAGTTCAGTCGTCCTCCAATCAAATGGCGCCAGGTGGTGCAAGATCATTGGGCACTCTGGCCAAGGGGAAACTGTCCTGAACACCATTGCCCACTATAAGCCTTTGTGTGTACAGTGTACTTGAGTGCATTCTCTGGGTTGGTTCATTTTAACCTGTTGTGTCATTACCAATAGCAACCCGGTCTGATATCTGATTCTGCCTGAACTCTGCCTGCCCTGACCTT
This sequence comes from Pyxicephalus adspersus, assembly GCF_032062135.1. Classification (NCBI taxonomy): domain Eukaryota; kingdom Metazoa; phylum Chordata; class Amphibia; order Anura; family Pyxicephalidae; genus Pyxicephalus; species Pyxicephalus adspersus. The sequence goes on along the minus strand of NC_092867.1, from coordinate 20,587,584 downwards.
GGATTGTTTCTGACTAATCTTGCCTGCTGCCTGCCCTGACCTCGGATTGTTCCTGACCTGCCTTTGCCTTATCCATCTGTACCACACTTATCGGACTAATCTTCTGTGAATGCCTTGTTTTATGACCACGCAATAAAGCTTGATAAAAGGTTTCCTGGAGTTGGCTGAGGTTTGTGTGCCCAGGCGCATTACAGGTGTCAGTACTAACTGACCTGAGAGGCACACATTGCTCAAGGAACCCCTAGCAACTTTTGGGGGAACCCTGTTTTTTTAGATATACAGGTTGTGTATTTGTGTAATATGGCTGCCTAATGATATAACGTGGTTACCATCCTCTATGTTAAATGTGATTAAGGCACAAAGCTAACACACAGATAAAAAAAAAAAATATATATATATATATATATATATATATATATATATAAATATTCGTTTTTTTCTCTGCTGCACTTAGGTTCCACATAAAGAAGGTCTTACCTCTTCTCTAAACTGTGATGGACTAATCTGTACACTCCTCCGGTATACTTGTTGTTAGCATATGAGCAATGCGGTACAACTGATTGTACAACAGATTGGCTGCTTGCACTGCTTCTCCCTTGTCTAAATCTGTTGTAGACTGCATTGCAAAACTCTGGTTAAATTCAGGTACATACACTTAAATAAATGTAATGTTGTACTTCCTTTACCATGTAATGCTACGTAATGTATTAAGGAATACCAAGGTGTGTATAACTGCGTTGATTTCTATCTACCAGATTTAAAGGGGAACCACCAGAGCAAGATATATATTTATATATATGGAAAATAAAAAAACAGTCACAAAAAAATGATTTGTAGGTAAATGATACATTACCATTATGTGTATTGGCTGAAATGCTGTATAATCTACTATAAAATAAATGAGCTTTACAGCACAGCAAACTTTTGCCTAGATAAATAACAAAAAACTTAAATAAAAGTAACAAATAATTTAAAGTATAAAAAAAATACAAACTCAGTGTAATAAGTATATCCAATGCTGTATTATTAATGCAATAAGTTATAAGTACATACAAATAAAAATGTATATTACAATTATTGGTGTATATACAGTACATGAACATTAAATAATCCAACCTAAGGAGTTACTCATTACTGAAAGTCATTTTACTTGCAAAGACAGATGCAGGGGAGAAGGTTCCACTTCTTTCAGTAAATAAATACATCCTAATAAATATGCTATGTACATTACAGATAATTGGTGCCTGTCTTTTGTTACTATATATATATATATATATATATATATATATATATATATATATGTAGACAGGCATATTGTGGTTGGAGCACTGGAATACAGCCTATGCATTCACCGGATGACATTACACAGGCACTACATGAGGCACACAAATAAATACCCTGGGTGTCTATAGCACAAATGTCAGCATTAAAATAACTTCCCTTTGACTAAAACTAGCTTTCATTTATTTTATAATATTATGTTTGGTGCATTTTAATGGAAGTCAATTTTGTGATTTTATAGTGTCCGTGCTGTAGAATAAACAGTAGCATGAAAACAGCTGCATAAATGCCAATATCAGGACAGCTGGCATTTGGTTTAAACAATTATGTGTTTGTTTTCATCAGGAAAACTGTTATTGGGATGCTTCTGGTATATAGATTTATGCAAGGCTTATATAGAAAAGTTTGTGACTTTCTTGGGTGCCCACACTGTACATTGCACAGATCCTAATTGCATGGCACAATAGGCATCATCCAAGGGTTGGAGTCTATCCATAGAACAGCAGGGTTGACCATACTGTGAATATGTTATTAAAATGGGTTTTGTTGTACATTTATTCTTTACCTTAAAGGCTTCTGTGAATGTAAAATAAGTTAAACCAAAACCTCAGTTTGGGTTGTGTTGTACATATTACTGACAATTATTGGTGGCATTGACAGGGCATTGGTGGTGTTGTTTAATAGTTATTAGGCGCCTAAGGATCCTACAATATAACCAGCTTTCCTCTACTGCCCTAGACAAAGCTGATATTCTCAACTGTTTTTGTTAACCCCTGAGTAACCCCTAAAATATTTTTCAGGTCTTGGAAAACCCCTGCTAAAACCAGTTTAATGGGGGTCAATGAGAAAAAGCCTCTTACATTGGCAGCCATTGCAAAGTTGCAGTTGTCCCTGCATTTGTTGCTCGAATATAACTTTTATGAACAACTAAAAACATAATTAGTCATGCAAGTGGCTCTATCAAGTGGTGTTGGGCTCGATACTATGGAGCCATCATCAAATGGGAGGTCAATCAGCCACAGCTCATGGACCCCCTTAACAACTTCTGGAGGAACCCTGGGATTCCATGCAACCCTGGTTAAAAATGGCTGATTTAAAGGGTAATATATAGGTTTCAGGTCCACAATATTTCATGTGTATATGTTTTATAGTATTGAAACTACTTTTTATATTACTATTGCTACATTTTAGATGTTGTTTTATCATTTTTTTTCTATCTCCTGTATTAATATATATATTTTTTTTTATAAATAAACATGTAATACATGACAATGGATTCCCAGAGTACTGTAAGATAGCTAAACCGACTAAACTGCAATGTCTGCATCCCTTGTGACAGACTCATCTGTTATGATCTGCTTGTTTGATTAAACCTTTTAACGGGGACAAGTCAATACTGATGAGCAGAACTTGTCTGGGAGTAAACTACAGTCTTTACAGCAGGGAGAATTTTAGGAAAATGTGAAAACAAGCCTGCTGACTCAAAGGCAGAACGTATAAATTAAATAAGCTTTTTTCTCACATTAAAAAAGTAAATATATTTTGTAACATGTATTTATCTAGCCCTGACTATGATAAATAAAGCAATTATATACAAAAAATTTACATCCCCTAAAAATATTAAGTAAATTATAAGGACCACTTGGTTATTATCAGCAATATATGATGGAATCTTTAATAATTTGTTGACACAAATTTGAGAAGTTTATTGGAGGACCCTGGCGTACACTGGTAAACCCTAATTTTGTTTTCCAATGATTACAAACCCCTAAATATATAACAAGGAGAAGCTTAGTTGTGAAACCTTGTACTGGCAAAATGGATGGAGGATACAAAATCACCAAGGTGGTCCAACATTATGGAATTCTCCAATGACATTAAATGTTTAGATATTGACAGCTAAGTGGGCACTTTATGTTTAAACCAATTTCCTGTCCAGTATCGTGTTCATGTGGCTCCAGGATATTTTGGGGATCGAGCAAAATTCCTTGCCTGTTATTGCCATCCCATTGATTGATATTAGACAAACCAGTCTAGAAATACAGATAGTACACCCAGTAAAAAACATTCACTATCATAAAGCTCAGGGGAAAGGAGAGTCTGGAATAATTGTCTATTTGATGAGGGTTTTCAACTTGGAAGCAATAGAAAATGCACAGAATTCTCTTTATTGTGGATGAGGTAGTGCGGCTGCTTTGGCTTTTCACTTTTCTGTTACTGACTACTTCGCTTTGGGTATTTTCTCCACTGGAAACAGCTGCAATGGTTCCATTCATATCCATCTCCTCTTCTTCAAAGTCCTTCTGTCAAACAATAAAAAGAAGGAAAAGGCATTATTGTTGTATTTTTAAGCCATAAAGGTCAATAAAGGCCATAAAAACCCAATTGTCCTAAGTCTATGAGGTAATGGGGTGCCAACATAAAGGCTAGTTTTCCCCATAAGGGTGAGCGTTATGGCAGGATGTGAAAAGCACAAAGGTCAATATAACATACCAGACCCATGATTTGCCCATTCAGCACAAATTGTTTTTTTTACCCCCACCCAGCAACATATACTCATCTATTAATTTATTCCTATACAGGTAGTTCCCAGGTTACATATGAGATAGGTACTGTAGGTTTCTTCTTATGTTGAATTTGCATGTAAGTCGGAACAGGTACATTATTTTAATAAATGCAATTAGGACAGATGTTTGTCCCAACATATTACTTAACAGCGTGTTGTCAGTTACTGTATAAAATACTGTGGGGTAATCACAAACAAACAAAAAAAAAACTATTAAGAGCCTAGACATTCATTAACTTCTGGAGCAAGCTGTGCTTTGATATGAAAAAAGGAAACAACTGCAGAGTTGGTCTTGGTCATTAAAGAGTTACAAGAGGTTGCAGAAAAGCAAAATACTACTTCTGCAATTCATGAAAACCACCCCCCTCCCCCCATCAAGCCTCCATCCTGCAAACGAACGAGCAGGGAAGCCCCGTTCATATCTAGGGGTTGCCCGTATGTCAGATGTTCTTAACTCGGGGACTACCTGTACTGTTCTCTTCTGTTGCAAGGAGTGAACCCATTATAGCATGTGAGTCACTACCCTTATCCTCATATAACAGAGCTGGTACATAATCATTCGTCCAGTGCTTTCACATAGCAGAAGACTTCCTCTTCCCCTATGTGAAATCTCTAATTTAAAGCATCTCAGAGCTTACACAGTTTCTTTCCCTGCTCTCGATGGCAAGGAAGCAAAGGAAAAGTGAGCATTTGCTGCTTGCACAAGTCAGATGTAAACTTTTTGTTTTACCAAGAATGAGGCAGCATAATAATAATATAATAATATAATAATAATGTATTGATAATAAGAATGATAAGTAAATCTTTGCCAACGATTAAAATCTTATAGTGAGTTGGCGTTAGGTTGGGGTACAATTTTCCTTTAATACTCTACATCAATAAGATAATGCCAGAATTGCTCACTTTGACAGGTTCCTGTTTCAAGAACATTAACAAGTTAAGCAAAGTTTTATCCAATTTTAAAAAAGTTCCTACATTCAAGTGAGTAAAAAAAAGGTAACCGTGTCTAGTATATAACTGGAAGGAAAAGCTTCTAAGGAAAAAGACAATTCAGTTCACTGACAAGCAAAGTACAAAGCCTACTGTGGTTTTCACAGAGCAGTTATTGTTCTGAGAGGCAGAAAATGAGCAATTATTTTTAGGAGGCTCTCACTAAGATGTTGATCTTTACACTTGTTCTTGACTGTATTAATTAAGATTATAAAATATATAGAAGGGTAATAAAGCGTAGAAGTAAACCATTGTGCAGTGGTGAGGAACAATTCACACAGCTGCCAGTAGATTTAGTTTCATGGTTTGGGAGTAGTATATATTAAAAAGCACAGTAACAGTTTCAAAGCAGAAATTAAAGTTCTGTATTCATAGATAATAAAGAATACCCACATCTTACTTTTTTTGCAGAATGCCCTGTAACCATAATGAACCGTGTGTTTCCAGATAGCTGGCACAGCACGACCACTATAAGGTGACTATGGTGGACCTGAACTCAGAATGTAAAGATTTGCTGTCTTATAAGGAATATATAAAAAAGGTCATTTTTGCCTAAGCATTTCCTATAAACAATCATTTGCCTTGAATTCTTCGTGGAATAAAGCAATGCAACTTATGACATTTGGCAGTCCTAAAGCATGTCTTGCCTGTAACTTATAACTGTATATCTTACAGTGTGAGATCATCTAAAGTTTTGTGCATCTAACTGCTGATCTTTTATGAACAAAGAATGAGATTTGGGGAGGTTACTATTACTATTCTCAATGTTCTCCTGAAAGCTTGCTGGAGAATAAGCTGTACCTGATCTTCTGCTGTGCATGTATCTACCTACCTCTGCAAAAATTATTTTGTGGATCTGTTCTTTCCCCATCTCACCTGCAGCCTTTTTTACGCAATGTCAGAAGAACATTTTCAGACTACAAATAGGTAGCAATCTAGCCTTTGCAATACTAGGTCTAAGGTTCAAATCTCAGCCAGAACACTATCTGCATGAAGTTTGCAGGTTTTCATGAAGTTTGCAGGTGTTTGCGTGGGTTTCCTCCCACAATCCAAAAAAATGCAGTTAGGTTAATTGGCTTACCTCAAAAAAAATGACTTTAAACTCTGTTAAAGACATATGACTATGGTAGGGACATTAGATTGTGCGCCCCTTTGAGGGACAACTATTGATATGGTTATGGACTTGTACAGCGCTCCGTAATATTTTGGCGCTATATAAATGCTATGTAATAATAATAATATAAATAACCCTAAAGTGACCATATCCCTAATCCCTGTGCAACAAAAACTTTGTAAATATTCAATGCATCAATAACATTGTTCATACATTATATACCACATGATTGTACCTTTAGGTTTTCCTATACAGTGTAAAATATTGACAAACCTAAACATTCTATCCAGTTAGTAATAAATCAGGCAGGACCTAATGCTACATAGTTAATAAAAAATCTAAAAGATTTTGTACAGTCAGATTGTATACTGGAAAAGTGTCCAGTAGGAAGTGCCATTAATCATATACAATTTGTAAAGTTCCCAAGTACTCCACCCTTAAATCCGAGTGGCACTAAAACTTAAACAATTATATAAAAATGTGATAATAAAGAGCTCTTGGGTGATCAAATTTTTATTCCTAATACTACAAGCAGATAAAACAGAGAGTGCTCATTAAATTTATGATTAATTGGGAAGGCGTGCGAAAACAGAATCCATTATTCATACATAAAATACAAAATATTAGCACTCTGATAACTAACAAAAGTTACCTAAATTCTTCCACTTTCCAATATTTCTGTAAATCAAAAGTTTGCAAAAAGTTTTTCAAAGGCATGTGGATCTCTCCCCATTTCTACCCATCTGGAAATGGATGGTTTGACAAGTTAGGGGTGAAGGAACTTGCAAGGACTCCACAAAGACTAGATCTCAGCTTGACAGGTCACCTCCAGGATGAATTGGAACACAGATTGTGGGCCAGTGTGTCTTGTCCAATACAAGTATTGACCTTGCAAATGCTTATTGGAATGAATGGGCATGCATTCATACAGACAGTCTCCAAAATACTTCTGAAGGCCATCTTAAGAAATGGAGGAGACTGTTATAACCACAGAGGGAAAGGGCGATGGTGGACATCATATTAGTGGTCATGGTATGAGATGTCCTACAAGCTCAAAAAGATGTGGACCACACATGTTAGGCCATATACTGTATTTAGGAAAGTCATACACCTGATCTGTAACATAGTTAATTAAAGTATAAAAGTATTGCCGATAATATATTACCTGGGCTAGTTTCTTTTGATCTGGACGATGAAGAGTACAAAAATGTGCAATTGCATACTCTAGAAGCGCACCAAATATAAAGCTGAAGCAAATTCCAAGATAGACATCAATGGCTTTTATAAAACAGTTGGCATTGGGGAGAGATGTCCTGGCACCCATCATGAGTGTGGTCATTGTAAGAACAGTAGTCACCCCTACAGAAATCATAAAACACAAGTGTAACACATCAACATTTACACTGATAGTTAATGATACATTATAAACATAAGCTATTTATAAGCTAAATTCAAGGCAGATTTTTAATAACACGACAATAAATAAGATTAGTTTTTAAATGCAACTACTATGAATACTTGAATTTAAATCAATTATAGCCTCTTTAAAACCCTTTGTGTAGACGCATTGAATTGACAGGAATAACAACTTAGGTGATTCCCAAATACAGATAACAATAAATTAATGATATTTTCATAGGCAGTGATATGAGCATAAGCAAATGCAGACACAGAAAGGTTCAAAGTGTGCCAAAGCACAAGGACCCTGGACCCTCCCCAGCCAGGCTATGTATTCCACTGAACATGAGTAATGATGGCAGAAGATCACTGCTTACAGATCTGAATCTACTAATACTGACAATTGTCACTGAAGGAAATCAAAGTAATCTAAAATATTTTTTCACTATATGCTCAGCTTGAAGTGCTCAGGTTTGTGACAGATTTACTTTAAAATGCCAGTATCTGCTATGCTGTTATATTAATAGATTGCCTCTTTAAGCATAAACATTGATTTAAATATTGATGGTAAATGCTAGCCTAAGGAGCTACAACTTCTACAAGAATATACAAAGCATTTAGTAGGCTTTGACAGTCTTTCTAGAACCCCCTAAAGACAACTCGTTGCTACATTAAAGTGGAAGTAAACCACAAAAACAAGAGTCCATTTCGGCCCCCATGAGCTTCTCCCCATATTGTCAAGCATGTACAGCATATCTGCACCTCTACAACTGCAATCTCCACTATCCCCTAACCACCATTTCCTTCTCCACCAAGCCTTCAACCATACACTTCTTCATGTATGACTCATTTTGCTGTATTAGGAAAAAATGTTGATAGGTTTTAAAAGTCACACTTGACAGAAAAAAACTTTCCAGCTTTTGCTATGATAAGAAATGGCAACGGGACAATATTTGCTGTAAAACAGATTTTACCTCCACTTTAGGATCTATTTAGATAAATGCTAATGCACACACAAAACATGCATTGCAGTGCCATTTTTTTTTGTAGAACACCCCAATGCTTTGAGGTAACACACAACCATTGCAGCACTCCCCAAAACACTGTAATGGGTTGCAGTGAGTTGTGCTAGAAAAAATAACTCTGGTGGGTGTTTTGCATATTAGGGGCATGCATTTGCAATGGCTTGCCTAAAAGCAATGTGCACTGCTTAGATCTGAATTGGTTCTAACGTAAAAAATGCAGCAGCATCCTCTATTCTCTTTTGAAGGGCTCTGGTTGAGTTGGATAGCATGTCCAACTTCCATTATCATATGTATTGTGCCATTGCCATAGTGTTTGTGTATGGCCATTGGGCTTTCAGTCGCACTCCTAGTAAGATCCGTGTCTGACGGGCAATGACTGGTGCTAAATAATATTTTAAGGATGTCAAAAAAAACTGCTCAGTGCCTTCTAAATGCTAACTAAAGCTACTGAGGTTTAAATGATCTTTTACGAGTTACAATTAAACAATTTTAATGTGCTTGGGCTTAAGAGAGCCTGGATATACATCAGAGCTGCAATGATACCTATAATTAAAATATTTGTATGCTGATATTATCCACCAAAAGAAAAGTAATAGCTTTGCAGGTAATTGTTAGTATTCTTCATCTTGCTTCAGGATTCTTCAGTCACAACAAACCTTTGTGGAGAATGCAGCAGGCAAGACAAATGTTACCTATGCAAATTCTTGCAGGTACGGATGATTGGCTGATCCAAAACGATACCCACGAGAGTACAACCAGAAGGATTGATGGTACATAGGTCTCCAGAATGAAATACAGGATGTTTCTTTTCAGATCAAAATGAAACACCAGCTTTGGGTATCTCCCTGTGTAGGAAAATCAAAAGAAAATTAGATTTGCTGTGATCTCAAGTATTGTAACATTCCCTGGCTTACAGAGAAAAACAGTTATAAGAGAAATGAGAATGTGCAGCAAGCAGCACGAACCACATTTTCCTGAAGTCCGATCAGTGAAAGGTGCATTCTCATTGCTAAGGGGCACTGCCCTTTGTAAATCTCCTTATTGAATAAGCCTGCATACCCACTACAGTTCTCTGTTTATGCAGCTGAACAATAGGGCCATTACGGATCCTTCAAGAAGTGGAATCATCTGTGTCTTTATAGTAGTCTGCAATGGTTTAGTAAAAACTAAAATTTGATTTAAAAAGTTATTTCTCTTAGAAAGCATCTCAACACAATGAACTGAATTTAAAATAGATGTAGACTGATGTAGATGTCAGGCTGCTAAAGCTTAGTATATTATAAATAATTACCATGTTTTTTTTCCCAGAGTACAGCTTTGACTTTTTTTTATCCCTTTCTGAATCCCAGTGCTACTAATATTACAGATTCCTGTCTACATGCACTTGTTGCATCATCAGAGGTCATAATTGCTCTGAACTTGCCTTCTAATTGTGATAACAGCTAACCATGCCCCTGCAATGTGTGCCAGTATGTAAAGGGAGGCCTGGAGCATACGAGAGAAAGGAGTATAGTGGAAGGCCAGCATGACTGAGCAGACAGGTGGGGAGACAGCAGAGGGTTAATTATTAGGAAGGGGCACGTGCGGGAGTGAGAAGAAAAGAGGAGGGGGGGGGGGAAGAGACGCAGGGAGGGAATGATAGGAGGGGTCAATAGGAGATAAAAAGGTCAGGAAGAGGAAATAGAGTCCTTTTTCATGAGGGACAGCAGAAAGGGTAAAGCTTTCCCACCCTCCCTCCCCATTTTGTTTTGTTTTGGGCGCTATGAAGGTAAATGGCTGTTGTGGCGGTTGAGGTCCTCGGGGGGAGTGTGTTTTTTGTTGATAGTTATGTTGGGGGGGGGGGACCATCTAAGGTATGGCGTCCCCGGTGTGGTTGGATGATCTGGTAAATTTGTTGGTGGGGTCTGCACGAGTAAGGGACATGGCATTCCCGAACTGGGTGTATGGGCAGCTGGGAGCAATTCGTTGGTAAGGTGCAGAGCCCAAGGTTTTTTATAAGTGGTGGACCCCAGAGGACCTGCAACTAGGAAATTATAATTCTGAGTTTTACTGCAAGGTTATTCTTGATTTATATCTTGGTTGTATTATTATATATATATTTATTTGTTCAGTTAAATAATTTACATGTTTGTAATGGTTATATATATATATATATATATATATATTTATATATATAGTTCTAGTTAATAATTTATATATTGGTATTATTCGTGATTAATATGTTATTTAATATGTTATGTATTAAAAGATTTGTGTAATAAAAGGCTTGCGGGTCATTTAAGCAACGTTGGTGTGTTTAATGTGTATAGGTGGGGGGTAAAAAAATGTTTTGGGGGTAAACTTTTAAAGATTAAGGGGAAGTTAGTTTGGGCAAGTTGACCGAGCTAAGTCTTGCGCGCAGTCATGATTATCAGGGTTGTAAAAGTAGAAGACTTTAGTCACCCTGTATGAAAGGCCTTTATGGCAGGATAACCAGATATTCTTTTAACAAAATGTTTAAAAAGATTCAAAACAATTTGACGATGTTATGCTTATAGGATATTTTCAGAGCCTAACGATAAAGAAGCCCTTTTGCAGAACTACTTGATTATTTTACTTTTCACTTTTTTTAGGCAAAATCACCTGCAATGTATCCAGGGTATGTAAAGTAGAAATGGAAATGTAAGTATTGCCCCTAGCAAATAATCACTGCAGATAAAATCTTGCTAGCTGTGAGCTGCTTGTTCTGTCCTTATTATAATCCTATGCAATGAAATGGAGTGTGGAAACAGAATATTTACCGATCAGATTGATACGTCAGCAAGTCCATCACTGATGCATCTGTCTGAAGGCAATGCTTGTCTGTCCGATAAGGAAAAAGGAAATGCAGAGCTTTCTTTATATCTCTAGCAGACAGATTTTCTGATATTGGCAATGACCTGTCTAGCAGGTCAGTGAACAGAGATCTGTACATTCCAGTTTCTGATGTAGCATACAGGTCAAAATTCATACTTAGCCAGTGAACTTGTCCTATTACTTTGCACTGTCAGGTAGACCAGCTATAAATTATTATTCCCTTTGAGTGCCTTAGATGCCGTCTAGCATGCTGGGGGCAACAGGAGAGAAGCAGTTGCAGGTTATATAAGTCATGGTATAGTTTAGTGCTGAGGAAGTCAGATCTGTAGTGTGCTACATCTCATTTCTTTTCCATTTAGATGAACTGACACAGACATAATTAAAGCAACAGCACACATAGCGGACATAGGTGCTAGAATTTATTTCTGCTTTGTTACGTTGGTATGGGGACATGCTATTGGAGGACCTGAAGTCTTTTGATTACAGAAAGTGACTGTGAGTATAAGATTGTTTTTTCAAAGGATGATTTGCCTATTTCCAACCGATATCACTTTAGGGAGTAAGCCCCTGCAGTCTAAAAGTTGGATGTTCAGGATGTTCAAGTATTTTAAGGCACTGTACAAGGTTTCTGGCAGCAGAACCTGATGAAAAGGCAGTGGTAAGACCCACCATTTTTTTAACACATGGTGACTTTAAAGTGACCTGTGTCCAGATCATGCACCATAAAGTATTTACATATTTGTAACAGGAAGAAAACATCACTTTAAAACAAGCCTTCAATTACCTTGGTATCAAATACATTTCAAAGATTTTCTTTGACAGGGTAACCAAATACCAAATCCACTTACTATGTATGCAGAAGCATATTGTAACCCAACAAAAACTTCAATTCCCTTCCCTGAGTAGGCCAATTTCCCTTTCATTTGTGTCTCATATACTCCTCCACCCCAGACACTATAGATCACCAGCAGTGATGCCAATCCAAAAAGCAATGGACAGGACCAGATATAGCCAGATGACGATGCTTAGCTACAGTTTTGTTTTTGTTTTCTCACAGTAGTGGGAGCACACAACTCTGTTCTGAATTTGAAAGCATAGTTGCCAGGCTATTACAAGAATTTGCACTAGGTGGACTTCACTGGAAGGCTCAATGGGTATTTGTAATATGTTGAATGTTTCAGCAGTTGGTTAATATGCATGGAGCAGAAGAAGAAAAAGTTATTTATGGTAAAAGGGTCAATATCAGATCTTACTTTTTCCTAGAGTACCCCAATTATTAATACAGTTTTGTATTTTGTTGAATAAATAATTGAAATGGCAAAATGTTTTCAGTGTTTTTATTCAGATACCTTATATTTGTAAGCAATGATTAAATGAAGATTAAATAATTGCTTGTTCAAATATGTGGAGTATCAAAGCTAAGTAGGTCTAAACTATTAAACTATCCAAAAGTTTCACTGCTTCATTCCTTCATTGTGTGTGCCATGTTTGAATCTTACACTGGGCCTAGACATAAAATGTGAGGTTGAGTGGCACCAATTATACATAATATTTTCTCCCATTGGAAAGAAAGTAGGTACTAGAAACTGCACTTTTCACTTTGACATTCAGGGAAAATGACAAAGACTTTTTGAAGTTTCTTTAATATTGACCTAACTCATAATACTCATTTTTGAAGTGCCCTCTCCAATTTCCTGGCCCTTCCTGAGGAATAAGAAACATATGGCCTCCTGCCAAGATGCAGTGTTTGGGCCTGAGTGCCAGTCCTGATCATTTGAGGGATGATATAATCAACACTGTGTAAAAGTAACACAAAGTTTACCCCATGCCCCAGCTTCAGATTTCTAACTAGGCTACCTAGACCATGGTTGTCACACTTATCTGTTCTTCATTAAAGCAGTGGCGTCTCTCCCCTGCGCATGTGGGCAGTTCTGACGCTGGGCGTGCCTCTGTTTCCAAGCTTTATCAACTCCGTTTAATTAGCTGGCCAAACAGAAAAAAAGCCTCTTGATCAGCCCTGGCTATTTAGCTAGCTCACAGACTACATTTTGAGTTCATGCAACAAGTCTTCACTAAGTGGCTCGAGCTCCCTAGTTCTGTGATCTAATTCCTGTTCACCTGTTGCTTAATTCAGTGTTTCCTGTGTCAGCTCATGTGTTAACCCCTCGTTGTCCAGTCTGTTGGTTCCCAGCCAACTTCCCTGTGCTGTTCCAGTGTTCCTGTCTGTCTGTGGATATCTCTTAGTCACCTGTGCCTTCTGTTGCTTCCAGTGTCTCCTGTGTTCCCTGTGCCCACAGTGGCCCCTGTGTCACTGAAGCCTGGCTAATGACCCCTGGCATGGGACCTGACCTCTCTTGCTTGCTGCCCGCCTTGACCCCGGCTTTCCTTGACTATCCTTCTGCATTGTGATTTGGTACTGTGCTTTGCCCACCTTGGTGTGCCCAAGGACCACAAGCTGGCAGTAACCCAGCAGTGCAACATCCTCACCATCAGAGGCTCTGAAAAAAACCTGGTTACTGCTTAGACTCTGCGCCTTGGCCCTTCTCAAGGCTCATACCACCTCCGTGCAAGACATAGCGCCCCCTAGTGGTCCTGTCTCTCCGTGCGTGACAATGGTCTTGGGCACCACAGCTGCCAGAGGCAGCAGATAGCTGTCCAAGTCCACTTTAAATCTGCAGTCCCACAGTTAAGGACTGCATATATTTGCCATAATTACCCACTGGCATTATTGTCAAGATATTTGTCAGATGTTACACTGAGAAGAGCGAGAACTCCAGTTAGAGTGCTGATGTATATGTAGTAATCTGCATGAATGGGATCCAGTTGTGTCCCATGTCTTATCTGGGTTATGGCAGTGACTGCAACTGCCCATCTGGACATTGGATATATGCAGTTCAAGGAAGCCCAATAGCCAACACCACAGACAGGGATGGGTACCAATGGTGGTTCAACCCAAGAGCAGCTGAAACAAAACACCACACTCACATCCAACAGCATGGTAAGGCATGCATGATATATGCCAAACAGTTCCCCCTTAAGGAAGGAAACTTCCTAAAGGAAACTACAAATGGCAGGACATAGACTTTAAAGACTGGTAATAGTGAATAAGACATATTGTCAGAACAAGGCAGCATGGGCTATATAGATGTAGTACCTGTGTCCCCTGTAGTATATGTATTGTAATGTCCAAAGTGGTTTTGGGGTACACATAGTACCAGGCCTAAAGGTTTAAAAAATATAAATCTGACTCTGCCTGTGCATTTGGCCCTTATACAGACAGTTGGGGAGCAGGCAGAAAGTGACTAAAAGTAGGATGTGGATGTGGCATCCACAAGTGTGGATCTTGTTCCTTTAATGGGCAAAGTGACAGAGTCTTTATAATTGATTATTTCTGTAATGATTTCAGCAGCCTGTCAGTTTCCAGTGTTCTGACTTTTATAAAGGTTTCACTTTGACAATGGTACATTGCACCCGATCTTGGCAGCGAGCACAGTATGAAATGTGAAAATGAGAACCATTTGCAACTTGCAAGTAAAACTTGTTTAGATTTGCTCCATCTCCCCCTGCACGTTGTGAATTGTAAGCCTGACAGGTGCAGCCGACCAGGGATGCCTCAGGCTGTGACAACTAAGGATGTTCTCATCACAGCTTGATATAAAAAAAGTTTGATGCGGTGTGAATGACACTGCTGTTCCTACCAGTTTCATATACGGCTTCTGATACGGAGGTATAGTGATCTTCTACAGTATATTGGGCAAGACGAAGCGTGTTCAGACCTCGCACCGAGTCGTTTCCTCGTGTCCAGTAGAACATGACGTCATTAATGTTGTAGCCCCCTGTGGAAGGAAGATAGTAATAAAAACTACCATTAGATAACAGGTAAAAGGGTCTTTCGCCATAGAACATACAGTACTCTAAACCCCTCTTGTGAACAATGGCTGGAATTTTGGCCCTCTGTTTATGTTGGAGTAACTTAAAAGGAAGACAAAACAAAGTATAATAAACATTCCCCAAAAAATCAGCATTGCACTTTGTACGCCTAACTTTCACATATTTAGAGATTAGGATCAAAAGTACCATTTCTGCAGATGACACCAAGCTACTGTATGTAAAGGAATATGTCTAATATATATATAAGGCCTTATATAAGTTCTCTAACGTACAAGTGATTGCACAGGTATAGACTGCAGAGATTAAAACATCCTGCACACCCCCCCTGCAAGGAAGAGCAACTAAAAAATATGAGCAGCTCAGCCATGAAGAAAGATTAGATTAACTGATTTTATTTTACCTTGAGCAGAGGAATGTAAAGGGGGCATATGATCAGCATATATGTATATATGGCTCATATAGGTAACTTGTTAGGTTTTCTCTTTAAGGTTGTTACTTCCTCCCCTGCTACAGTATGCAGTGCCAGTGACCATCATTCTGCTCTTTCCCAGATTTCAAACAGCATTTTTAAAAAATATTTTAAAGCCCTGCCCCCAGATGAATAGCAGGCTTAATAATGCAGCAATGCTTTTTTCACATTTTGCTGAAGGTGCCAAATTGCCCTCCTCTATATTTGTCTATGCCCTGCCCCAATCATGTGGCAAAAACCACAGTGCAATGCAGGAGAACAGATACTGCTGAGCAAGCTAAAACTAGCACCACCACTAACAGGCTATTGGTAAGTGGACATGAACTTTTCAAGTGCCTTGAACAGCTGGACTTTGTATGTCACTGTATTGGAGATATTAGTACTAGAATGCAAGGTTTGTAAACATTACTGGCTCCTTGCATTTTGCTTTGAACAATACTGATGCCTGAACTTTGGGTTACATAGCTTTTTGATGGACTGTGGTAAATGAGTACAGTATATACTTAATATATTAAAATATACTTAACCTATCATATCATATAACCTAGGGATAACCCTATCCCACCGAGGTGGTCGCATCATTTCTTCTGACTGAGTATCCACGTGTGACTTGAATCTTTCACAGTCTTAGCAATATCTCCTGCAACTTTCCTGCCCTATGACAATAGTTACCAGGATACAATTGTACAGTGATGCAGTGTGTTGACTAGTTCAAACCCTACGTTTTTCATATACAATGATCAGCCTATCCATATATACACTGATCAGCCACAGCATTAAACTACTGATAGGTGCAGTGAATAATATTCTGTTACAATAATACCTGCCAAGAAGTTGAATATATCAGACAGCAAGTGAAGAGTCAGTTCTTGAAGGTCGTGTGTTGGATTAGGTAAAATGGGCAAGGATAAGGCCAAATTGTCAAGGCTAGACATCTGGGTCAGAGCTTTACCAAAGCAGTCGATCTTATGGGATGTTCCTAGTATGTTTTTGTTAGTACCTACCAAAAAGTTGATCAAGCAATATTAACTTGGGAACCTTAGACAGGGTCATACATACCCAAGAATTACTGATGCTCATAGGGGCCTAGAATGTCTGTTTGATCCTACAGAATAGCTACAGTAGCACAAATTACTTCAAATCTTGATTCTGGCAATGAGAAGAATAAGTCTGTCCACACAGAGATGGTCATGGATATAAAAAACTGCAGACCAGTCAGAGTTTCAATGCTGACCCCTATTAACATTCAAAAGAGCCTACATAAGTGACTGATTTGAGCAATGGAATTAGATGACCTGATCTGATGAATCAGGGTTTTTAGATTATATGCCGGGTTGGGTGTGTGTATGAAGAAAAAAGGCAGTATGATGCAGTATGAAAAAAAAAAACAGACCAGCAGAGGCCAGGTGACCTAAAGCAGTGGGCACCAAAGTGGTCCGCGATAAAATTTTGGTGGTCCACGGCTCTGGACAGTGCTCCCCTCCAGGACAAGGACCCTGCTGAGGGGGCGCACCGACAAGAGCCGCGAACCATGTCTCCCATATGCATTGCAGACTCAGGGTGGTGGGTGGATTGTATCTCTGAACACAGCCCACCCACTCTTCCATGGCAGGCTCAGACCTGTGATGGGAGAGTGGGCAGGTTCTGGCATCATGATTTCTTTCTGGGGGAAGTTTCTTACTCTTTGAGTGACACACGACTGCCTGCGCATGCGCAGTCCGGAGCCCGTAAATTTAGTGGTCCGCGAGGTCCAAAAGGTTGGCAACCACTGACCTAAAGGATCTTCTGCTAACATATTGGTACCAGATACCATAGCACACATTCCGATGTCTTGCCTTGGTGGATTGTATGGGCAGCACAAGGGACTCCTACATAAGATTAGTATTCTTTGCTTAACTTGAGTTAATGTTAAATTAAATTAGGAATACTAATCCTGCTAAATTTGTCCTGGGCATTAAAGCTTCAATGGTCACCAAAAAGTTAAGTACTTGTCATAGCTCAGTACAGAGTTTATATTCAGAGTTTGAATTAAAGGCATCTCCTAAAGAGTATGTTAAGTAGGTTGATGTGCCATTTGACCTAAACAACTCATTTTTTGTCATAGTAAATGGTACTTTTTCCCACAAAGCAAATTCATCTCTGAATTAAGTGTGTGCTGTAAATATTTTATGAACTAGTCAGTTGTGGCTGCTCAGGGCTGAAAATCAGTCATTATGTCAAATAACTATTAGATGTTATTAATTATATATGGATCTATGAACTTTATATAGCAATGCTTTTTATGTATCCCTCTCTAAATTGTATCTGAGAGCGAGAGGCGACAGTTCATTTGACAGAGTACAGGGACTGATCCATGAGAGATGGCTGATGGCAAAAAACACAGATGCTGCCCCTATCAAACAAAACATTTTTTAGCAGAACTCCAGGTAAATATAAAAAACAAAAATGAATGCAGCTCTGTATTTATTCATATATCATTATTTTTTTAATGCAAATAGTATGACTACCTGAATTTGACTTATTATTATCCTTATTTAATCCCATAAAGCACAGCTCAGACTTAAAGACTGTGCCAACCAACTGTACTTGCTGGGCAATCCGCAGCCAGCAATAATACCACCGAGGGGCATATGGACCCAATCAGTTGTGCTCCAGTGTTCAACTAATAGGAAATATGTGATAGAAAGGGAGAGCAGAGTGATATAGAGATGAGTTTACTGGTTGATATAGAGATCTGTCTACTGGTTCTCCTTTTACTGTTCAGTTATTGACTAGCACAAGAAAAGTGCGGGGTAATGGATCTAAAGATGTAGTAAGACTGAATATACTTGTGACAACACTAAGAACAAACATTGATGCTTGCGATAGGAGTTTCATCATCAGTGGCTGCCCAATGAACGAGAAGAATCATGGTGGGAAGATGGTGGCATTGGGAACTGCAGTGGACAAATACAAAGGTAAGTGTGTGCCATAATTAGGAAGTATGCTGTACACACTTGCCAATTTATGGCAAAAACTCACCCACACCCAAATGAAACGTTCCACTTTAAGCAAACATGGCAATGAATGAGACCTAAAAGTGTTATTTAACTTAACTTGCAGCAGAGAAAAAAGGGATCTCCTGACAAGGATGTGCTTTAAAAGTTAGGGATATCCGACATATGGACGACTCCTAGATACAAACGGTGCTTCCATGCTTGTTTTTGTGCAGGGCACAGGCTTGATGGGGGTAGGGGTGGTTTGCATGACTTCAAAAAGAAGTCTTTTGCTGTTCTGCAACATGTTGTAACTCTTTAATGACCAAGACAAACTCTGCAGTTGTTTCTTTTTGCATATCAAAGCACAGCTTGCTCAGAAGTTAATGAATGTCTGGGCTCCATAAAGTTTGCTTTTGCTTTGTTTGTAATTAACTCTCGGTGAGGATTTTCTACAGTAACTAACAACACGCTGCCAAACATCTGTCCTCTGCTTTTACTAAAATAATGTACCTGTTCCGACTTACATACAAATTCAGCTTAAGAACAAACCTACAGTCCCTATTTTGTATGTAACCATGGGACTCCCTGTATACATCTCTGGGTTTTTTTTTCAGTAAACCTTCCATACTGCAGATAAATATGCTGGTTATTTGAATATTTAAATGTGAGTATACTAGAGAAGCATCAGTTAAAAATGATCAGAGGGTTCAATAGGGTTGTTTCCTTATTCTGGGATATAGGGCATCATTTGCTTTCCATCTAATTTCCCTTTAATTTCCAATTACCCAGTCAAACTGTGGCATGTCTCTAATGAGTTCCAAACCATATGTGTGATATCAAGTTTATTAGACATACTGTATATATGCAATTTGAAATAGAAGCCAAAACTATATAAATAATACAATAGTTATTCCAAGATTTCTGTAGAACAGTTGACATTCAGTAATGAATTCTTCCACATTTACCTTTTAAAGCTATTAGTGAGGACTGAGCTGCAAGCTTCCCGTCCACCCACCCTGTTGTGGTTGTTTGTTGGCCACATTGGACAACATTTTACATGATTAATGATCCTCAAATCTCTTTGATTAAGAGGTTTTTAAAAATAAGCCTGGTGGTTAGGTGGTGTTGCTCACTTTATTGGTGAACAGTGGTTCACATGATTTCAAAAGAGCAGTTTTTGTTGGATTTATGGTGCTGGAATCTTGAAGATTAACACTTTTGGGTATACATAAATGATTTGTGTTTATTAGTTGCAGAGAACCCTTCTCCCATTGTTGAGGGACAAGGAACTCTTCACCACATCCAGTCCATCAAAAAGGGAATCCTTGCACCATATAGTTGATGGGACACCAATTACAGGTAACTCTTGACCTTAAATCACATAATAAAATGCCACAATAATAAAATACCACAAAAAAAAGGAGATGATTGCCCAAACAACCAGAATTGAATTCCAGTTTTCTAACGATTGAGAAATATAAGGGGTAGGGTCCCTAAATTGTATTGATAGTATGGTAATGAGTTTGCCAAGCCTGGTATCTAGATATACAAATTCAAAGAAAGAAAAAAGAAGAACAGCTCTTTGCAGGAACACTGAGTTCACCTACTCAAGGTGAACACACCATAAACATTGCAGGCAGTTATAATTACAATGATCGAATAGTCAATACTGCTGCAATACCTGCTCAGATCCCGAGGCGTTTTGTCATTACCACTTCTTCAAGGGAAATCATAGAGACCTACATTGATAAGAGATCATTGCTTTATAGTATGGTGAGGTCGTAATGTTTTTAGAACAAGGGTTGCAGGTGATAACTGCATAGGATTGATTGAGAAATTGTAATGATAGTGTCCCAGGGGAATACATAGTACTGCTTGGCTACAAGTGGTAGTTGTTATTAGAGTTGTTACCTACCTCAAATGCTGAGTTTTGTGCTGCAAAGGTAATGTGAATGGCTGAATACAGCTAAATTGATGCAGGGGATGGAGAGACAGGATTCCAGCAGTCAGTCCGCAAAAGGTTTTTTTTTTACACTTTTTCCTATGCAGTTTGTCAGCTTGACATGGACAATCAGTTCCCCTTTATAACATAACGCTAAAATTCTATTATTAGCCTCACAAAAATAACCTTAAACCCAAGGTAGCATTGAACCTCATTCCTAGTGCAACTATCTCATCAATAAGACACTATTAGGTGGTTTACCTTTCCAGCATCTGCAAATATCAAAATCTCGACTATAAGTGCATTTCTACATGCTGCATTTTACTGTATCTATTTCTACAATTTTACTGTTTTATATTGCATACAGCCTCACAACAAGCATACTCAAATCATGTTAAAAACATACATAAGCCATAATAAAAAAAAGATACAAAGACTAATAAAACATTCCACAATACATGGAAAGAAAGTGTTCATAAACATGAAAAAAAAGTATTTGTTTTTAAGGTATAACACAATATAGTTCCTTATGCAAGGATATTTTGAACATTGTTGTATTTAGCAGCAATATTATTATATTAAAAATAAGTGCTTACAGCTTTCAAGTTGCAGAGTGCAGGTTTGTTTATCCATTGGATATTTTGTTAAATCCATGCTGCATGCTACAGTAGTCGTTATTCTGCAAGAAAGAAATCACCTTGACTGAATTGACCTGGGACGATGCACCATATTAAATTACAATACTGATGGAAGACTGTGTACTTTCCCTGTCATGAAGGAAACTTCCACAAAATGTATATTTCTTTGTATTTCTCTACGGTAATAACAGCTGACAGTTTTCAGGTGGTGCAAATGAATCTGACAAAATGAAGGAGATCCAAAACATACCAGAGAGATCCCCAAACTCTGTGAGATTGACAGTTGTGTTCCAGCAGCCATGCGGGAAAAGCTCAGCAGAATTTCACTTTATTTTTTGTGTAAACAGTATGGCATGAGACAGTATAGGCACTTGTTAGAGCAAGCGTGGAAGATCGGAAGATAAATGTAGGGAGGGAATTAATGGACATAACTAAAGTCTCATGCATCTGCCATGGAGTCCCCAGCACGAGGGGCTGTATATAAAGAACATCAGGACTTCTTCTGGTTGACTCTATAATGATTTGTGCAGGCAGCAACAACATTTTGGAAATATATAGGATAGAGAATAGAAACAATGAAGCTGCCAAAGTTGTCCTTTTGTTCACTTTTTTTGTTAAAGTAAACCTGTGTTTTCCTGATGTAGGGCAAAATACCAG
Organism: Pyxicephalus adspersus; assembly: GCF_032062135.1. Classification (NCBI taxonomy): domain Eukaryota; kingdom Metazoa; phylum Chordata; class Amphibia; order Anura; family Pyxicephalidae; genus Pyxicephalus; species Pyxicephalus adspersus. Next base: position 20,565,800 of record NC_092867.1, on the reverse strand, counting down.
GTTTATGCCATGGTCACTCCAGAAAAAAAAGGCATTCCTCTCTTATTTCTTCCCCATTACCCACCCCTCTACATCATCCCATTGTCCTTTTCCCATTTCTTCTTTCTACTGGCTCTGACATCAAAGGAACCTTATTTTCCTTAGGCTGCGTACACACGTGTAATAATTGTCGTTTAAAACAAACGATCCACGAAAGATCCTTCGACAATTGTTAACAAAAAAAGTACACAACGACGCCACCGAATGAGGCATCTCGCTGGAAACGAACGACTGCACCGGCGGATCTGATTGGGCTACGATCATTCATAATCTATTGTGTGTACAGTCGTTCAGTGATCATGCATTGTTCTCTGATACACTTTCTCCTGTACATGTCACTTCCTGCACAATTGTTCAAATGATCGTTCTAACGAACGTTCCTAGAGTGTACATAATTGGTGGATTATATTTGAACGATCGTATCGTTACAGCATATACAGAGTTGTGCAGAATACGACTGTTCAAAATAATCGGAAAAAATCGTTAATCGTTTGTTTTCAAACAATAATTATTGCACGTGTGTACCTAGCCTTATTCTTGGGAACATTGAGGGCCAAATTACACCTGTGGTTGTGTTATTGCATGAAGTTTTTTTTTTCGGTGAGTCCATAATATTTTACAGACTCAAAGTTTCTAATCTTTTCTTTACAATACACTTTTTATTACATATGTGAAAAGTTGTGTCACAATAAACCATATATGTATAACAAGACTTTCATCATTGTCACCAATCCCTGAGGCACCTTCACATACTTTTCATGGCACCGACAGAAATCTCTCCTTACCATGACGGGGCCAATTGGTTGTTTTTGAACCCCAAGTCAAATGTTTCCAATCCCCCTGCAGAAGTATTTTATAGAAAAATCACCTAATTTCCTGTTGAAGCTGTCAATAGGACATGAGAAGACAGGGATACAAACTGCAAAAAAGCTGTCAAAGTTCAACCCCTCCCTGTTCTATCTGATAAAAAAAAGTGCTGGTCAAGGTCTCAAATTAAAATACATTTTGATCCAGAACTATAATTAGGACTCTGCACATATTGCAGGTATTGCTTGCTATTATTATGAGTGACAACTGTCTTTACAGTGAGAAGTTCTCAGGAACAGGTAAATCGGTTATTTACACATACAGAGAGAATGACTGCTCTATTTTGTATGTCGCTCATGCAGACAGCAGTTTAATGTCTGAACATTTCTTCTTCACCTGCAAACTGCTGTAGATAAGTCACATTTCAGTATATAATTGGGCACAATGGATATTCCTTGCAGGTATAACTGAATACAGTGTGTAATAAATAATATTTACAGCGCTTATCTGAATGCCCTGTACTGCTTTATCAAATTTGTTGAATGTCTGGAAATAGGTGGATTTGCTTGATATCATAAATAAATCCAGTCAAAATAAAAACAGTATAATGGCTTAAAATGTTGAGCTATTGATCTCACTATAAGAAACAGTTTTAACACTTCAATTTGGCTTTTAATAAAAGGGGAGATAACATGGAGATCCTCAGGATACATTTACAAACTCTATATCTCTTCTACTTGGCTTCAACTACATTACTGAAAGCACAGCTTGTCTTAGACTTACCCCTTTCCAGGTATTCCAGGGTGAAGACTGGACACATATAGCATTAAAAGGTCTAATTATTCATAACAGGGTAATGTCGTATGGCCATGCAAGATACAAATCTGCCAATCTGGAATTATTGTTCAAAACACAAAATGCATATCTCACTATAATGTACACTTGTATTCAGACTTCTATTTTATATTCCAGCCGAGATAAGAATGTTCTTGCTGTCATTTTATAGGCCATCTATCTATTGTTCCCTATTGTTGATCTATGAAGGCCAATTTACTTAGGGTTGTTTTGCATACCTTAAAGCATAAAGAACCGTTCCATTGGGGTAAATCCGGATCAAGCGGTTTTCCACTGTGATGTCATGAAGAAAGGACTTTTTGGAGTCCACTATAAATGTATCAGGGACCCACAATAGTTCCACTAGACGACCATCTAGACTTAAACTTTTATTGCCTTCAAAGACAAGTCTTTCATCTGTCCAGCGCTGTCTCAGGAAGATGGTAGCAGTGTAATCCTGAAAAAAAAAAAAAAAATGGGACCCTGAGGCCTTACTCCAACTATATACAATACAGTGCTGTTTACTGTGCTTCACACAGTGGGCTGATTTTTATTAAAACTCTGGAGAAAATTGCCTATCATGGGTGAACCTAGGTGATCCAGCAAACCTGGAATAAATTTAATAAACCATTTGCTAATATTTGGCAATTTTTTTAATCCTGGATCAGATTCAATCCTGGATCACCTAGGTTCAACCATGATAGTGTATCCCAGAGGTAGGCAAACTCCGGCCTTTAGGCCAGATACAGCCTAGCTAGTATTTCAGTCTGGCCTAACGTCCCCTTAGTTATTTATTGTTGGATCCGGCCTAATTGAATTGTTGCGTTATCGTGAGTTCCCGCAATATCATTGAGTTAACCCCAATTACTATGCCTAAAGAGCAGAAGCAACAGGCAGCTACCAGTCTCCGGAAGGTTGACCTGGAACGTGGTGTGGCGAATGGACTGACGCATTATTCTTTGTCCAACGCGGCAACAAAGCCCTGTGTTTAGTGTGCAACAACACCAACACCACTTTCAAGCGGTCGAATCTCAAGGGCCATTTTGATGCCAAGCACATGTACGCGTACAGAGACTACACCATGGATGAGGGGAAGACTGAGGCTGCTCGCTTGCAGTCACGGTTAGATAAAACCTTTCCCTAGACACCTTGTTTATTTTGCCTAGTGTGCCTTCTTGACCTCCTGAAATGGCCTAGTAGTCCAAAAAGTTTGCCAACCCCTGGTCTATCTTCTCCAGTCTGGGAGAGCTTTAATAAATCAAGCCTGGTGTGGACATCAGACATTTATTGCATAGAAAGCAATCATCTGATGTTGCCTTTTTATTGCTCTGCAGTGCGTTTTGTTAAAGCCCATTTTGTGTAAAGAAGGAATGTAATAAATGGCGTCAGCAGCACAACAGACCACCACACTGGTGACTGTGCATTGCCGTGCATTGCAGTATAATGTAAGGCAGCATACTTTCTTATAGTAGGGATAAAGTTTTTTGGAAAACTTTCTTAGTTATTACAAAGAAACAAATTGGGTAGATATTTTTACTTAGTTTACCTATTATTTACTCACATTAATCTGGACATGTTCTTGTAATGGTGAACACCTTAATCTGATCACCTACCATGTAATGTGACATGGTAGGTGTTTACTGTCCAACACCAGGAGGTGTCAATTCAGCTTCTGCCATGTCGCATATAAAAGCGGTCACCACCGGTGGTCCGCAAGAAAATTTTGGTGGTGCACGGCTCTGGCCATAGCTGTGGACCATGTCTCCCGTACAGATTGTAGGCTCAGGGGGGTGGGCGGGCTGTCGCTGGACACAATCTGCCCACTCTCCCATCGCAGGGTCAGACCTGTGATGGGAGAGTTGGTGAGTTCTGGCATTATGACATCACTCTGGGGGAAGTTTCTTCCCCTTTGAGTGAAATGCGGCATGTGTGGTCCGGAGTTTGTGCATTTAGTGGTCCATAGATCCGAAAAGGTTGGCGACCACTGAAATATAATATATACTCCATATATACCATCCAAATAAATATTACAATCCCTAATCCCTCCCTTAAAACAATCTTTTAAACATCAGCTTACCATGTTAATTTCTGATATTGTGTCAATACTGGCAATATCCAAACTCATTCCAACGGTTACTGGTCCATCTGTAACAAACAAAAGAAAGGAATAATTAGGAATGTGTTAAATCTCTCTATAAGAATTTAACCACCAATTTAGATCAAGAGACTTATTTTTCCTATTATCATAGTCCTGAATCTATAGTTTTATATGAAATATGCATAGAAGGGTGACTTTCCCTGGATGTCCTTATCTAGATTGTGACTGCCAAGTGCATTAAGTTTGCCCTGAGATTGTTCCTAGCTTCACACAACATTAGCATATGCCATCCTGCCAGCAGAGGAGCAGCTGTGACTGTCAGCTGGATCCTCATTAGCTGTTTTCCTGACATAAATAATGTGGAACAAAACAAAAAGGAAGTTGAGGATATGCCCAGTTTTAATGCATGCATTGGTACAATAATCTTTGTGTTACGAAGAGAACAGCACTAATAAATTGTATTGTGCTGTGTTATACCTTGATACCAACAAGATGACAGTATATTCTGACACATAGAAGGCCTCCAAAAATGTGATAAACTTTTTCTCTTTAATCATTTCCTGGATGTAGAAGCTGCACACTTTGCACAAGTGTGACATTTTCTGAATATGTTTTGCTTGATATACATGTAGAATTGTTATTATCTGATACATTAAAACAATTGGACACTATGGGCTCTATTTCTAAAATAGGGGATAAGACATTCCATGGTGGGAATCTTCCAAGTCCATGTCTTTCAAGTAAGTGACAGTAATTGATTTATTTGAGAGAAAGGCAGATTCCCTGTTTTAGAAACAAAGCCCTATACTAGTTTGGGTAGAAGGTATTGTAGGCAAAAAGGAGCAATCAATCCTAGTGGAAAATTAAAAATTATAATTGAATCCGGTCAAATCTATCTTTCTTATATCTAAAGGTTGTTTTCAAGAGATTGTTAAAACGTTGATCATTTTTTGTATGTTTGTCCAGCATAAGAGACCTGTCAGAGTGCAATATGAGTTTGGGATTACAGTCGTGGAGAGTTGTATGGAAGGAATGTTAAAAGTCACAACTTGTATTTCAATATGTTTAATGAAGTTTTAATAATTTAAGGATAAATACAGACTTAACAAAGATCCAGTCCCAAGAGAGAACAACCAGGAGTAAAACAATATTTGACAAAGAGAACATTAATAGAACACCCAATCAACAAATGGGACCCATAGATAAAATATAATAGACACAACCTGTATGTTAACATCATAAAGAGTCACATAGAAGTGGAAAAAGAAAGAAAAGAGGACAGGAGGAATTATAAGAAAGACAACCACTACACTACAACTTGTAGTATAAAATCTGTAATTTAAAAGCATATTTTACAAGCAACATCTCCTGTGTGAACACCAAATTAATGGGTTACATGTTGTTGACGCGTTTCGAGGACTATTGGGATCCGCTTCTTCAGGACAAATACTGGAGATCTACAATATTACCATATGATCCAGAAATTAGTTCGTACATTGGTAAGTATATACCAAGCAATATACATAGGCTATATATATACATAAACTTACAAAGCTGCCTATATCAGACCCAACATCTCATGGCTGAAAGGATATTTCACCAGTTAAGCACAAAGAAGGGGGCGCAGAGCGGCAGCAACTAATGCAAACGTCTCCAGATGAGGACCTAAATAACTTAGTTTGCGTTTTATTAAATAAATGTGTAGATAGGCCTTTTATTACTGTTATTTCATCATAATTCTGAATTACAAGGGTGGAGGGGAAGTTTATTTTCATTGTGTATGAAATCTTGGAGTAATGTTAGTCTTTAGTATGCTTGCCGCAAAACGCGTCCACAGCATGTAACCCATTAATTTGGTGTTCACACAGGAGATGTTGCTTGTATAATATGCTTTTATTGTTAAAAAATGGTTGTTATATGTTTGATATTAAAATAATGTTTTTTAAAGTGATATCTTAGGCTGGGTCTACATGAACGGTTTTAAAAACGCATATAAACGTTCCTACTACATTTATATGCATTTTATGCACTTTTACAAGTGTTTTAAAGCTTAACTTTAAAACGCTAAAAAAACTTTTATAAAAGCCTATGACGCGAATTGCCGCGATTTTACATAAGCGTTTATAAAAGTTTTACTTTTAACCCTTTCAGGGAATGAGTACAGGGGTACATAAATCCCCTTCTCATTCCCTGAAAGTTTTTAAATAATAATAATAAATTATTTTATTAAATGCGTGTGTCTGTGTAACTAAACTTTTTTTTTACAGGTTATACCAATGACAGGATGATTTCCATGGCTGCAATCATGACATGAGCACAGCCATGGGACTCCTCCTGACAGTGAGAAATCGCAGGGCACTAGGGGCTAAATGAGGACAAGGCTCTCCATTCACCCCTAGTGCTCTGTGATTGGCTGAGGTTTTACATTTCTCAGCTATTCAGCACTAGACTTGGATGGGGAGCCTTGTGCCCATTCATCTCTAGTGCTCTGTGATTGGCTGAGAAATAGGAAACCCTGATGACAGCTCAAGCATCATCAGGATATCCCTTTCCTATGCTGACAGCTACGCTCCCCTCATTAGAGAATATCAGAGAAGCTGTGACGTGTTCTGTATCTGCAGTACATACTACAGCTCCTGATGACGCTTGAGCTGTCATCAGGGTTTCCTATTTCTCAGCCAATCACAGAGCACTAGAGATGAATGGGCACAAGTCTCCCCAATCAAGTCAAGAGCTGAATGGCTGAGAAATGTAAAACCTCAGCCAATCACAGAGCACTAGGGGTGAAAGGAGAGCCTTGTCCTCATTTAACCCCTAGTGCCCTGCAATCCCTCACTGTCAGGAGGAGTCCCACGGCTGTTCTCATGTCATGAATGCAGCCATGTAAATCATCCTGTCATTGGGAGAACCAGAAAAAGAAGTTTAGTTACTCAAACACACACACATTTAATAAACTAATTTAACGTTAAAGCCTCCTCCAATTTTCTACACATATTTTAACCCTTTCAGGGAATGAGTAAGGGGTTTTAGGTACCCCTCTACTCATTCCCCAGGGTGGGGTGGTGGAGATCTGTGAGTCTCCTTATTAAAGGGGGCTTCCAGATTCCAAAGACCTGCTAAAAACGTTTTTAAAAGCCCCCATTGTTTTCAATGGAAGCTTTCATAAAAAAGCTTTAAAACGATTGAAAAACCTCCATTGAGTTTTCCTGCGTTTATCCTGCATTTTAAGCAATGTTAAACAAGCAATGTTTAAGATAAAGCTCAAATACGTGCCTGAAGGATTTCAAACATGGGCTTTAAAAGCTTCAGGTTAAATGCCGGGGAAACAGTCCGTGTAGACTAAGCCTTACTTGGATTGAATTTGTCCTCAAAAGTTCCAAAATCTGTTCTTCTCTCTTTCTAGTGTTTCTACTATTATGGGATGTGGCCCATTGGAAATTTGTATAGAGGAAGTCATTAATTGTTATAGTCTTCTTGCATTCTATCCAAAGATGTAGGGAGCTTTAATGAGTATATGCTAAGTAAATGTACTGCTACCATCTAAACAAATTTCAGACTGCTATCGTACAATTTCAGATTACTAAAATCCAATCCAATTGCCATGGGTTATTGCACTTTAAACATTTTGGTAAACAAGCCCAAAATAAATGTTTTAAATAATTAAAGCTCTCTTGTTGGAATAGACACAACTTAATAGACAAATAATTTTAAAAGCATCATTGGCAAAGTCAGTGCACTATATTTCAGTAATATCAGATCACACTGTGTGCTTTTGTAGAATAATATGCATTTTACAGCTGCTTAAACAAAACAAAAACATGAATCTACATTAAATTGATTGCATTATTAAAATATTACAACTTGGAAGAAATAAAATTAATGTCACGTTTAAAGTACATAAAAAGCAGCCAACATTTTACAGCCAGTGCGTTTATTGTGAGTTTACTTAACAATAAAAGTAGGAATTTATTCTTCATCTGGGACACATTGCTTCATCTGTCTGTGTATTCTCTGTTACTTTACTACCTGATGTGTCACCTTATAAACCACATTCAAATTTTCAGTGCAACCATATTCATAAGTCACATACTTTTAGGAATGTTTACAAGGGAAACTAAACTTTTACTATATTAGTTTCCAAACAAATGTGATCAAACCACCTTTTTCAAACCTATTAATAAAACGTGCAAAGTAGATGGATTTGGAGCTGTATTTTCGGGATAGGACAAGCAGTATGGTTAAAGCAGACTTTTGTATGGGGAAAGCAAAAGGATCATTTTATTATTGACCCAACCAGTAGCATGTGAAACTGGTACCCACTGGTCCAGGCACCCACTGGTATCACATGGGAGGTTCCTCCGCTCTGTGCAAGCTCCAAATCTTGATGTAGGGTTGTTCTTCCCACAATTATTCCCCAAACCAAGTAGCAAAAAAACAAAAGGAACATAAGTATGTCCAGCTTGTTAGACAAGAGCAGCAGATGTGGAGGGCAATATATATATTATATATATATATAAATATATATATATGTGTATATATATATATTATTTATATATAATCCAGGAAGGAGATGGACTTGACATACTAAGTGAGGGCAGTGATACGAGCAAGGAAGCCTAAAGCCTCACACAGATATCCGATGGACGTCAGATGACTGGAAATTATATTACATGATTGTAGTAATAGATGAATGAACCTGTTCTGCACATATAGGGATGTTCTGTTCAATGGGGAGGGGAGAGGATGAGTGAGTAGCACAGTGGTTGTTCCTCATCACTCATTTATCAATCCACCATGGCAGTTTGATGAATGATGTCGGGGTATTGCTGAACACATTTCCACCCCAAGATGAGAATGAGTTTTCATCTTGGGCAAGAATGTATGCACATAGCTAAAGTTTCAGACAGATACAATAGATAAGACTAAGATAGAGGACAAGATGCATAGTCATCCAGGCGGGGGGTAGACACAGAAAAATGAAAAGGACACTAAGCAGTCCTAGAAGTCAGAGGGCATGAAATAAACTTATCCATTGAAATGAAATTCATATATTATTATCTGCTGTCTTGGGACTGTCTCCAACTGCTACCTACAGACCTACTATACATAACGGTAGCATTACATTTCTAAAACTATAAAGTTTAATTTTAACTGATTAATTAATTATGTTCACAATCCAGCAAATTATCAAAATTTCCTATTGCTTATTGCTATTTAGAAAAAAAGAAGAGACAGGCTTCTAAATAAGTTTAACAAATGACTCCCGGGGTTTGAGCTATCTATTTTAATTTCACAATTAAAATAAGTCAAATAGGGGTTTTTCCAGTCTAAAAAACAAACATTCAGGACGTGCCAAAGCGTTTGCTTATATTTGGCCATTAAATTGCCCCTCCTTATCCCTGAGACAGAGTCTGTTTAAGGCATTCTAAAGTGGTCTTTCAATATATATTATCCTATGTCCTTTTACAATGCCTTAAGCGCTTCTTAAAACACCTTAAGTGATACCACAGCTTGATGAACCAGGACTAATGTGTTGTAATGGGAAACTGTTAAACGCTCAATTTGCTGATGTAAATGTATTATTCCCATGAATGCTGGATGTCATTGGGTTTTTATCTGTATCTGATATAACAGGGTCAATCTATAAAGGCCAATGTTTTTTCGTCTAGTGTTCTCTGGTGAGTGTAGTGCAGTTCAGATTGTCATAGTGTGTTATGTCAAGAAACCCGTCTCCGTTATCAGTGAAGAGTATTGTAGATGATGAGGCTCAGAACATGCTATGATGAGCATTCCAGAACATTAAATTAATACCTGTCTAAAACAAGCATTCCAACTGCGGCATGTATAGGTCCTCACTCTATGCACTGCCTTTGCAGGGAATAAATGATCAGGAGGATTTTTTTTTTTAAAAATAGGATTTATTTAATGAAGATCTTTTTAGAAATAGGTAAATCCGAGTCGTAAAAGTGTAATAATGCCCACACATACAATCACTTCCAGGCTCTTTCATCCAGTGTCTGCATTACCACCCTTTGGTTGTCATTACAACTGGTTAAAAGTAGTTGATAATATCTGAAGTTTGCAGTGTGCGGCCACCTTTCAGTTAATTACACACATTACCTATTGTAACCACTTTACCTTTGCTCAAACCAAGGTAATAAAGGGACTGTCTAAACCAATGATTCCCAACCTTTTTTCATCTGGGGGCCACTGTTTACATTGAAATAAAACTGGCCGGCCACAATGCAAACAAATATTAAAGATGTATGTTTAAACTAGAACTTAAGTTTTAATTTAAAATTAAATTAAAATGAATTGTTTCTAGTTACAGTACCATACAAGGGAAATGACAAATCAAGAATTTTACCATTTGATGCTTATTTTATTAATACAGCATTTTAATAATGAAAGATACAAAACTAAAGCTATCATACAGCGCTGGCCAGTCATATATTGCTCCTTGCTTACCATTCCTGTACCAAGGAGCAGAAACTAGACCATACAATATGTCCTGTCTTAGGGGGTCACTAACATGCTTTGTACCCCAAAATCTCTGCAATGGATACTTCCGGAGAAATGCAATTCATGTGGATGATAGCCAAGGGGGACATGTTCTTACTACATCTTCAGGTCTCCCGGTTCCTGTGAAATAAGGGTTCACAGAAGGAAAGTGGCCAGCTATGTGTGACAGGGAAGCATGGCATGACAGATGTAATTTTTCTTATCTTGTGATGGTGCCGTAGTGATGAAGTTTTAGGGGGTTAGCCACAAGAGTCCACCACTTGCAGTTACATTTCCTTTATCTTACAGAGAAATTGGAATTCATAGAGAGTAAAGTGATAGCTATGTGTGACAAGGTAGTGTGATATGATGGATATAACATTTTATTGAAGGGGGGGACAAGAGGCATTTCTACTGTCTCTCACTGTTCCAGAGAAATTGAGGGTCACAGAAGGTAAGTGGTCAGCTATGTGTAACAGATTTGACTCCAGGTCACTGAGTGGGACTGAGCGTCTCCCTCTAAGCCAGGGTTCCATGGCATGAGAAAGGGGTAGCTGCACCGCAACCTCACCGTCAGTCTAAATGCAGTCTGAAAGTTTTGTGAACGAGCAAGTATATATTTGGGGCACCACAACACAGAGCGAATTGACAGTACCCTAATGATCTTTGCCATTGAAGAGGGATCCTGGGGTCCCTAACAAGCAAGCTCAATTGGGGACAAAAGTCTTGAAATAGCCCCCTTTAATGAGAAAATATCCCTGCTTGTTATTAGAATTTTATGTGACCCCATATCTGGCAATTTGTTATGTTTTGGGCTGAAATGTGGTTTAGTAATGGTTGTCAGGGTCCCCTGTGTACCCTGAAAAATTTGCATTTCTGACACTCAGTTGATTGCCAGGTCTATAGTACACGCCAAGTCTCTCCCTCTCTTGGCAGCACAATCTCATAGAGGAACATCCCCAGCAAGGCAACAAGCAGAGGGGGAATGAGGAGATGGTCGGATCTGCTAGCTCCGCGAGCCAAAGATTGGGCACCCTTGGTCTAAACAATATAATACATTTGTATACAATCGGACAAATCCACCAACACTCAATCATCACTAGTCATAAATCAACCTAAAGGATATTGGATATTAAGATTGAAAAATTTGTTTTACAAATATTTCAGTAGAAAATATTTGTTGTTACACACATAATCTATTGAGAACAAAGTTACATAGAAATGGTTAATGGAAATCAAAATCAGTACAAATCTGAAATCACACGATAATCTAATTTGTGTTAATTCCATCACTAATTTTGATCATATAATGTGGCTCAGTAATGCGTATGGCCCCAAAATGCTTGTATGCACTCCTGACAATGTCTGGATATATTTCTGATGAGACAGTGGACAGTATCAGGGCTTTTAGTGAATTAAGGCTAGGCTGGATGATGTTTCAGGCAGCATAATGCTCTCTATAGCACCTCCAGACTCCTTCATCCTATCACATACTAATTGTGAATGTACTCCTATCTTTTACGAGGATGGGGTGTCAATGACGAATCTGCCAATTCTGGTGTTCTATGCCAAATGCCAATTGAACTGGATGATGCCAAGCTACAAGACACTACAAGACGTTGGGCCACATTTCACTCTCAAGGAACCTTTTTCTGACCACTTAGTCAGAAACATACACACAAATAGTCATCTATAGGTCATCATGCATAACTCTTCTGGCAGTGCTCCTCTTTCCTTGCAAGAGGCAGATGCCCGACCTGCTACTGAGTTGTTGCCCTTCCATAAACTTGTCCAGTTCTACTTGTGTAAAGGCCAGTCTCCTGGTGTATCCTCCATGCTCTTCAGACTGTGTTGGGAGACACAGCAAACCTTCTCATGATAGCACGATGTATGTGCTATTCTGGAAGATCTGTACTAGCTATGCATCCCGAGTGGGCTGCAGCTACCACTTCATGCCATTGTACAGTAACAGTGACAAGGACACTAGCAAAATGCAAGACTGGTGAACACTCATGAAAAATAGAGAAATTGTAAAACCATTTGGGGATTGCCTTGCTATTGCCTCTCCTCCATCTGGTCTTGCTTTAATTTACACCAAGTCAGGTGTACAATTCCTAACTAGACAGATTAAAATTCCAGAAGTGTTTTTAACTTGGCATTATACTGTTTTGATTGAGTGTTACCCTAATTTTTGAGCTGTGAACATTGTCATTGCTAAAGCAGAACTTTTATAAAAAAAATAATAATTTATGTTTACTAAAGACAAGATTCCCACACTGAGTCGGCTTCCTTCTTCTTTCCGGTGCTTGCCTTCTCTCCAGCGCCACCGTCATCTTTCTTCTGGGTTCTTCCCATGTCACCTGATCCCACACTGCACGGGCGCAAAATCAGGTGATCAGTCTTACCTAATGTTCCCTAACTGCTCATGTATGAGATTGGCACTTTTTTTTACATAATAGTAAAACCCCTGATGACATGTCTGATCTGGATCATGCACAGAAGGAGCAGCCTCCTGGGATATGTGACACAAGTATCCGTGGTGGTAAAGACAGAGGGAGGGATCCTTCCCAAAAAATGTAAAATAAAATGCTATTTAAACAAATAAAAAAACACCCTTTTATATAATAGTAAAAATGTGGTGAGAGTTCTGATTTAAGCTGTTTTGGTTTAGCTTGCAGTGCAACACACTACAGCAAAAATATTTTTTTTCAGTTTTACCAAGCATGATTCTAAATCTTACATGAATTTAAACTAGCAAGTTAGATTAAAAACCAGATTGCAGGAATCATATTTCAAAGCTGTAAGATATAATTGGGCTTTTAGCATAAAGACCATTGGGTTACACTGCAACCTATAGCAAGAAATTGAAATTTAGATTATTGTTGTCAAAGCACTTTGTAGGTTTCTAGTTATTTTAAGATAATGTACATTAAACTTTCTCTCTGTTCACTGCACTGGAAAATGAGAAAAAAAGGAATTAAAGGCAAGGTGTATGTTTAGTGGTTAAGCTACCTGGATCAATATATAAATGTATATATGTATACTTTATGGCTCTTTTTGTGGTAAATTGTATGAGATGCACAGGAAATAACACTTCCTTATTATTGATATTCTAAAGAGCCCACAAACAATTTCAATGCGTTTCGCAGCCTTAACCTTTATCAAGAAAGGAAACCTTTATCAAGAAATGAGGAAAGGAGGAAAGGAAAAAAAAAATAAAAGCCTACAATTGTTGGTAGCAGGCGTATAGGCGATACGTAAGTATCACAAAATTAGTTTTCTAAAAACATAATTACTTGGACACTCAACAACCATTATTTTGGATCTATCGTAGATGACATCAGATATGTGGCAACATCCCCAAAATAGCCCATGTTTATGTGTTCCTATTGAAGCTCCATGTGATGCATCGGCGTACCTGTTCTTTTCTTTGAAATACTGGGTGCATGAATGAATCTAAGGACCTGCTTCCCAAAATTTGCAATTGCAAGCAAATCCAGGCAAGGCGGAGTGACATTAAATTGAGGACAACTTGGCTGAGCCACAGAAGGCATTCTTAAGAAAAGGAAACAAAAACTTCAGGTTACAGCAATGCCCTGGGTATCACTGGTATAGGAATTTAAGTGAACATAAAAAGCAGCTCATAATAACTGAAATAATATTAATATAACATAAGTAAAATAAAATCCAAAACTTTACCCAAAAAAAGAGCCTGTACTGGCAGTTTAGAGCAAGTTTAGAGCAAAAGTAACATCAACAAGACCACTGAGGCTCATATGCTTCTTATCCCTACTTGACGGTAGAAAAACTCATATGTGGGAAGTTTTCAATAGAAGCAGGCATTCTCCATCTTCCAAACTTTAAATTTAACTATTAAAATCCTTAAGCGTGTTGATATTTGTATAGGACCTCCCATAATTTTTTAGTATAAAAGCCAACAAACAATCATAAACATGTTTTCATACAAAGATTTGTTAATAAGGAATTTCAATATATATGGCTTTGACTGATGAGATCTGAACAGATGACCAGAGGGAAATGTGAATACACAAATACATAAAATACTAAACTGTCTGATGTGGTTTAGCACAATCTCACAAACCTCTCCAGGGGACAATAACTTGGAATGCTGCGGTGTAGTTCCATTTGATTAGTGGGAATCATCACATTTGTTAGAGGTTAAATCCTTTGTACTTAAGCGTGACTCAGTAGTATGCAAGGATAGATGACAACATGTAAAGACTTTCTGGGCTGTACTTCATGGAACGTTAAATGCCGTAGTAACATGAGACAGTTTCCAATGGTACCCTTTCCCTCTTTATCAAAGTTTGGTCTATACATACACCTAAAATGAGATGTAAATACTAGCAGAATGAATACAGCTAGTCCCCGAGTTAAGGACATCCAACGTATGGACGACTCCTAGATACGAATGGGGCTTCCCTGCTGCTTGTGTGCTGGGCGGAGGCTTGATGGGGGGGGGTTCACATGACTTGCAGAAGAAAACTTTTGCTAAATCTTTTTGCTGTGGGTGATCTTAAGGGCTGAGCTCTTCTGCAACCTCTTTTAACTTTTTAATGATCAAGACAAACTCTGCAGTTGTTTATTTTTGCATATCAAAGCTCAGCTTGCTCTGGAAGATAATGAATGTCTGAGCTCCATAAAGTTTTTTTTATTATTAACTCACAGAGAGGATTTTATACAGTTACTGACACCACGCTGCCTAAAAATATGTTTAGACAAACATCTGTCCAAATTGCATTTATTAAAATAACGTACAATATCTGTTCCGACATACATACAAATTCATCCTCAGAACAACCGGGTACAGTCCCTATCTCGTATATAACCTGGGACTACCTGTACTAGATTTCTCAAGCACTGTGTAATAATAATGATTTCTATTTGTTTTACCTTTTTTATCATTTATTATTATTCACCATTTTTATCATTTGGTGCAAGCAATGTCCTGCTTAGATCTATAGGTTCTACAAATGGCTGCAAGGCATATTTTAGGGTAGATTTGCTGAGGGTGACAACATAATGTACATCCCCCCTTTGTAGTCTCCATTGAAAGAAAATGTGATATGGTAATAATCCAGGAGCAAAACTTAAGAGACATTTGAGCTGACACCCTTACCGGCAGCCCCATACCACACTGAGGACCTCTATTCCTAAGTGGTTGGATCAAGGGGGTTCAAGGGCCAGTTTTGTTTTTTTTGTTTTGTTTTTTCATGACCCAAGGTAACTAAAAGCTTACATGAGATTTAATTTTTTATTGGTGATGGGCTGTATATACACTCTAGCAGTTCTCCATTACCTTACAAAACATTTTTAACACAACAGTAGGGAAAGTTTGGGAAAATACTGCTGATTTAAAATAAAGGATGTGAAATTCCTGTCTAAATTATAAACACAGTCTATTCTCACAAATGAGAGCAATGTATTTTAGACGCTGTATTTTGAGTTGAGGGAAACATTCAGTCTATTCAAAATAATTTATCAGGCGCACAGAAGCTCAGTTTTAGACTTCCTTATATTACATTCCCTTTATCATCTGTGCACCAGCTGAGATATCTGGATGAGTAGTTACCAACGTCCCCTTGGCTCTGGTATCTTTCAGTGCAGAACTGTAAGGATTCAGCATAGCTTTTCATGGCTCAGTCAAAGCGAATACAGATAGCTAAGGGTTTGTTGTGTGTTAGGATTTGATCTAGGGACTGTGTTGGGTTGTTGTTAGGGTCAGGAATCAAGGGGTTTCTTTACCTGTTTGTATTTAAGGTATATTTATCCTTTAGAAGATAGGTTAGATGTTTTCTATTTCTGCTTAACGGCAGAATATAATAATGAAAAGGAATATCTTTGCTCCCTAAAAAATGTCCCCTAGGATATAAAAATAAAAATCTTTTAGAAGATAAGTTAGATGTTGGAATGGATGTGAAGTGTGTAGTGTTGGGGAGGAAGTAGAATGTTCAATGCTGGGGTAAAGATTTTAAGTTTCCAGTGTTGGGAGACAAGGAGGTAAAGGTGAAAAATAAATTTTTGGGGTCAGTTTTTTTTTTTATTCATTTTTATTAGTTTTTATTCATTCCTTTTTTTGCCAATCTATCTTTCATTGAGAATTTTCCAAAAAAAAGAGGAAAAAAAACTGATATATATGACAGCAATAATAAAGAAAATACAATATAAACCAAAATACAAAGAACAGAAATAGAACACAAAGACGGGATGTGAACTGACCAGACAGAAAATGTAAACCTGAATTTGGAACCAATACAGACTCAACATTTTCTCAAACCTATCATATTGTTTTATGAAAATCTTTTTTAACACTTATATATGTTCACAAGTACTGTTTTTTACCTTTTATGTTTATGTAAAAGATAAAAAATAATAATTTCACATATATACATTTAAATCTGTGTGCTCATATGTCTTTGTCATTGCAAAGACTATCTGTTCCATCTATATTGAAAGTTTTTTTGGATATGTAAAAGAAAGAAGGAGTTGGTGAGAGGACTCTTCATTGATTTATTCAGTTATGGATAAAAAAAATTTGGGCTTGACCATTTTTTTGGTATAAAAGCTGTTTTTGTTTCAGATGGCCCTGGATGGAAATGTAGTATCAATCCATTTGTTATATTCTATCAGCTTAATGAAAAATGTATACAAAACAATATAAATCCCCTAAAGGACTCATTCAAGGGGATAGGTTAAGTATATGCTAAAGATTAGCGTTAACACTAAGTTGACTGTTTCAGTTTAAGGAGAACCTAGTTTGTGATTTTCTATCCTATAGGGAACATCTAGCACCCTGAGAAATTTGCAAGGCGGTCTTTTCGATCACCAGTTCGTAATATGCTGTTGATCTACACGACCTTCTTGATTTTGCACCATGCCATCCCCCTCTGACTACTAGATTACTCAAGTACATAGGTCTACATCTGTTTGGACAGCACCATATTCTTTTATTGATGCAAATCTGGCAAGATGATGTTACAAGATTGATCCAGTGCTGCAGATATGGCTGTGCCAGCCAGTTCCCCATGGTCTTGGTCTTCTTCTCTGTTCAATAAAAGGCCACCCTACTGGCCTGCAAAGGAAGGTGTCTATATCATGGATCTTTCTTTCGGGGCCCCGGAACCCAAAGAAGGGCCTCACTGGATTTAAAAGGAAGGAAAGATCGGGGCTGGAGCATCATGTGACTGCAGCTTTTTGAATCAAAAGGCTTTTTTTTGTTAAAATCATTTTAAAGGGGGTTAGAGGAATTTAGTAGTTGAATTCATAATAAAGATCAGATACAGTACATTGTTCTACTTTAACTTAAAATGTATGCTTGGCCCTTTATAGAAAAAACAAAGGTGTCCATACCATTAGCAAGAAATATCAGGAAGAAATATTCCGGCACTTAACTCACATTCCACTTGACAATTCTGGAGTTAATGTTGATGGGGTTTTGTGAGGAAATGACAGCTTCACTTTTATGCTTGTTGGAACAAATAGGCCCTGCAGCCAAAAAGTATCTAGGTGCATTATATCCAATTGCATAAATCCCGCCAACCAATAAGTCACACTGTTCACTGCAGAATTGTACAGTAGAATTATGGCAACATAAAAAGTCCTATAAATATTATCCTGTCCAATAAAACACTAATGCAACCTATCAAAACATATTTCATTTTACAGACTTTTTTTAGTGATCTGTTAGGAAAACATAGAGGTTCACATTTGTAATACATTTCAAAGAATATTTTGCTTTACTTGATGGGTCACAAAAGCTGCCAAGGTTGATTTTATAACATCAATCTGATTGCTGAGCTTTATATTCCTAATAGCATTTAGGAGTTGTAGAGAGGTATGGTTAGCACTTAGTTTGATTTGGTCCTGCAGGTCATTTGGCCATCTCTAGCCCTGTGCAGCCAGTTAACCATGGAACATTCATTTAGTAGACCTATCACCACAATTGTTTGATAATCTTTTTTATACAAAGTAAAAATGTGTTTGTTTTATCCCCCTTAATAACTTTTTTCAAAAAAGGGGAAGCCCCTCCCCTTCTGTCTTTACCACTGCGGTGATAAAGTTTGAATGGGAGGGCAGAGCTTTCTCGGATGCCTATATCACATATTACAGAAGGCTTCGGGCTGCTCCTTCTGCACTTGCCCAAAGGGCTTTTCCAGGCATTAAAAAACTGCCAATCTGACGCATGTGCAGTAAGATTAGCTTTCGTTTTTTACGGTTACTGCACACTGCAAGATTGGGTGACATAGACAGAAGAAAGAAGAAG
>NC_092867.1:20526014-20546835 GCF_032062135.1 Pyxicephalus adspersus | reverse complement strand
AACAAGTATAGGATCGTTTAAAGGCATCGTGTATAAGGCCCTTTGTCAAAAGGCTATAGGAATGCAAAACTCACTTAAGTTGAAGGTGTATCATAATCAGATCCAATGCGCCTTTCAATGAGTTCTAAATATTAGTTGAAGTGCCATCATACAAAGCCAGAAACTGATGAAGCCCTATACAAGATCTTGTCTAGAAACTGTAAACTCCAAGAAAATGTACTTGTAATGAATACTTAACATAGCAAAACAGCACTCTGATCCCAAGTACAATCTTCTTTAAAAACTTTCACTTTTGGGAGAGTATGTCCCTTTAGTCCAAGTAACACTCAATAGTTCCCCCAATAAATTCCATATGGCTACAGAGCATAGTAGTAATGTAAATATTGTAAGGAGATCAATGCAGGGGAAAAAGGAGACTAAAACTTCCGGGAATCAACTTAAAAAACCACTGAGCAGTGTAGGAGACCAGGAGAATGCTACATCTCCTGCAGAAGACTTCAAACAGAACTTTTTTAATTCGTAGCAGCTCTTGACAGTGCAGGCAGCAGGAGAATTATTTATTTCCATTCTTCTTTTAGGGGTATATTTTAGTTTTGTTTTGTTCAATTACTCCAATTAGTATGTGTCTTTATGGTTTTATCATCAGATATCTTGTAAATTATTATTATTATTACTATTATTAACTAGTATATATATAGCGCCAACATATTACGCAGTTCATAGTCACTAGCTGTCCCTCAAAGGGGCTCACAATCTAATATCCCTACCTAGTCATATGTCTTTAATACAGTCTAAGTTCTTTTTTGGGGGAAGCAAATTGATCTAACTGCATGTTTTTGGGAAGTAGGAGGAAACTGGAGTACCCGGAGCAAACCCACACACACACGGGGGGTACATGCAAACTCCATGCAGACTACAAATATTGGAGGCTGAGTGTACGGGCTATGGGCTTGTGTTTGGCTCATCAGTCTGCAATGCTTCTGAGATCATTAGTATTATGATTTATTATATTTTATTAAAAAGCTGAGTGGAATGGTGAAAAAAACAGCCTATTCAATGTCCTAGTTACAAATACGAGGAAGGGAAGATTTATGGCACATGATTAACCTGCACCACCTTCATAAGAACAATATTTTGAAATGATCCACTTTCTATTAGAATCCAGCATGGGTGTTTTAGGTGGGTGTCCCATCTTTTTAGAGGGTTGGTGGAGGTTAAGTAAATGCCCCAGGTAGATACCAAAGAATAAATCTGATAACCACACCATTTCTATAATATTACAGTAGCATTGGTGATTTTTAAGTATTTCAGGACCATGGACAATACTTTACTTACACCACAGCAATACTGCACACAAGATCAGAGTACATAACAATTTAAAAAAACCAGTAGACACCATATTTGATCACAAATCAAAAAATGTTTATTTATTGGGTGAATTCCCTGTAATGTGTATGTAATTTAAAATGTTTGTAAAATTTAGCAGGAGGACACCTTAAAGTTGGCATTCATTCTGAAGCTTGCAGTAGAAGATGCTAAATGTAGCTGTATACTACTAGCCAACATGTTTACTTTTGGATCCCCAATTGATCACCCCATTCTTTGAACACTGCTGTATTGTAGAAAATATGTAATACTTACCGTCAAAAAATGGGCGCAGGTATTTGTTGTATCCTTTCATTAGTTTCTGAATTGTTGGGGGAAGAATTTCTCCATTATTTCCTTCACTGGTGACAGTGGAGCTGAACAAGATACTGGCAGCAATGAGGGAAGAGAAAAGATGCAGAGGTTATTGCCTACACAAACATGAATAAAATGATGTATTTGGTCACTAGAAAATGAAGTCAATCAGATTTCAGTTTACATTAGCCAAACCTGTTAGGGTGTGTGAATGGCCTTTGTCCATGTCACACTTTTACATTCCCATTCGGGTGGTTGGTGGTTGGAAGGGGGCATAAGTTTTGCTGGAGAAACCACTCTTTTTTAGTTAAAATATGGCCTTGTGTTTGTGGCTACTATGGGTAATTGCTCTTTGCAACTCATTACCTTCTTCTTTTCTTTATTGAATAAATCTGAAACTAGTCTAGATGGGCTAAATTCAATTAGAATGTTAGTGTCATTTATGATTATCAAGTCAAGCGTTATCCTATCAGGTTGGGGTAAGAGCATGACTATGGGGAGCAAACAGCTATTGCTGAGAGTCTTTACACTTCTTTAAGGGACCTAGAAGCTTTTCCCCACCCTACTGATGCAGGGTGGCTCCTGTATATAAGGCAAACCCCTAACATTGCCTTTACTAACATCAACTAGCAACTTTTTTTCTTAATATATACAATAGTTTTAAATAGGTAAAATTATCACAGCTAAGTTAAAATTTGGGGATGAAAAACAAGACTTTGGATAGTCAATTTTATTCAGAGAACTTTCCCTTAGACCAGTGGTCCCCAACCTTTTGCATGTCCCAGACCACTAAATGTATGGACTCTGGACCGTGCATGCCCCGGGGAGCTGTGTGTCAGTCAAAGGGAAGAAACTTCCCCCCAGAATGATGTCATGGTGCCAGACCTTCCCACTCAGACCTGAGATGGGAGAGTGGGCGGGTTATGTCCAGAGACACAACCGCCCACCTCCCTGAGCCTGCGATGTGTTCGGGAGACGTGGTCTGTGGCTCTGGCCAGTGCAAACCACCTGTCAGACGGCCCCCGCCCACTAGTGGGTAACGGACTGGGGGTTGGGGATCTCTACTGTCCTTGGACAATCATACAAGTCAGTATTGAAACTGAAGCTTGACAGCCCGAAGTTTCATGACCCTGCTTTAGAAAATTGAGCTTCTAGGAACAGGTGACCTACTACAGAAGGAGTCCAGAAAAGTTTGGTTGGTGATCTGCAGTTACCATTTGATTAAATTATTACAGGACCCACACTCTGGGATACGAGGGAAGGATCTGGGTGGGAACTCCTATCACACCACAGTACAGGCTGGGTTCTCAACTGGCCTGACAGGTTTGTCTGGGGCTTTTAGGAGCAAGGTGTTGTCTCAAGCTGGGGGTAAGTAGTGAGCCTGGAACAAGCAGCATGAGGCAGCCCCCTGTCTTGATGGAAAATCAATACTGCACACCTTTGATACTTATAGGTACAAGGTGTCTTCCTAGTGAAGCTAGTTTTGCAACATAACTTGATTTGCTGATCAAATGGTACATTTTGCTAAAGTAAGCAGTTTTGTTTTGCTGAACTAAGCTGTTTTGAGTTATGCCTGAGCCACAATAAATGGATTTTACCGATGTTCTACAGCAGGGGTTGGCAAACTCCAGCCTTTGGGCCAGATACGGCCTAACCGGTAGTTTGTTCCGTCCTATAGTCCCCTGGCCGATCCGGCCTAATGCCGGCGGGCAACCCGCGGCTCAGGGGGGGGGGGGCGTTAAGCTGGAATGAACTACCGGCTAGTTTGTATCTGGGGGGGGGCGTTAGGCTGGACGTTAGGCTGGAATGAACTACCGGCTAGTCCGAATCTGGCCAGACCAGAGTTAGCGGACCCCTGATCCTCCTTGCTGTGGCCCCCCTATTTACCGCAGCAGGCCTGATACTTTCGCCGCTGTGGTAAATAGGGAATGCTCCCTGAAGGTAAATCCCTCTCCTCCACAACCCATAGGGGGGCAGAGCCATTAGGGCAGGACTCAGAGTTCGGCCTAGTGTGCTCCCGCTCATAAAAGTTTGACGACCCCTGTTCTACAGTGATCTGTGATGTGTTAATCCCCCTAACTTTACACTGCAGTACCAGAAAGTATTTTTGAATTGCATTTTGGGGATTTAGCAGTTACTATTAGTTTTACAATAAAATCAAAAACAACAACCAAAATAGGACCTTTCAGGCATACCAATAATCATACTACATAAAATGCCAGCAAACTTTGTAAACTATTTCGTTTAAAAGTAATTAATATTATGTGGTTGAAATTTGTTCAAGAAGAATCTTTTTTTTGAGGTTCATATAATTTTGAAACTCAACGCGTTCTGCCGATCTAATCATCTGCTTCTTCAGGAGTTTATTGACTTTACCTACTAGAAGTTTTAGATAGAGTGGAGGAAGTCTTAAAACCTCATATGTCTTTGCTATGCCGGCACCAAATTAAACAGTTTTTTCCCTGCTCACTCTGCCAATGATGTAGGGAACACCATAGCAATCATAGCAGTTTCTAAGGGTCCCAGGACCAAGTAGGGGTCTGTAGCAGTAATGATACATGATTCACAGTTAGGCTACTTCTGTGTTATTAAGAAGGGTACAACACAAGAATTATTGCTAAAGCAACCACCCTGTATTACAAAACATTAAAGGGTTTAGAAACATTACCAAAATCTAGGTAATCAATTGGTAACAGACATGTATATGCATCAGGTTAACAAATCTTCTACTTCTATATACATCTACCACAAACCAATTTTCCAATTTATTTGGGAAATGTACTACTGTTAACAAAACAGAATTTACCTGCAGAAGATTGATAGAAGTGTTTGGACCTCCAGAAGATCCATTCTTATGATTGGAAATAGAAGCACAGGTGACAGTGTTTCCTACAATGATAAATTAAAGGCATTAATATCTGAGCTTTCGCTCCCATACATCCTGACAGCAAGTCACATTTTGAGTAACAGATTGCACAATGTTTGGAAACACAAACAGAAAAAAATAATTTTTATCCCTTGTTAAGATTCTGATCTGCTGAATCCTACTGAAATGATTGATACAGCTAACCTTTCCACAGATAAAGCTTGTATAAGAGATTGTGGCAAGAATTATTTATAGCTGCCAACAGTACAGACCTAGATGGGACTTTACTGTGACTTCTACCTAGGTGATGCTTCAGGAAAATGTATGTAACTCAGTAATGTATGTGGATATTATGCTGTCTCAAAGTATATGTCAACCTTACTGATAAACTCTTTAATGTGGGTTCTTTTGGTTTTAAATATGCTATTGAAAGTGTTTTATTATATGTTTACTTTCTATTTTATCAATTATTTATCACATTTTTTATGACTGATAAGTGTATAAATACCTGTTGATCTTGCAAGTAATCATGTGTCCCTGTGGTCTCTGCCAGTGCTACATTTTTATTGATTATATTGTTCCTGGGTATTTTTCAGGACTACAGAACGCCACTGTTATTGAAATAAGCAGAAAAGGTGGTTTCTATATTCTTGTTTTTGAGTGACACCACTTCTTCATAGCTACAGTATGACCATGGGGCATAGGAGGGCAATAAAGAAGAGTACCACCCTTCCTTCAATGTGTTAGTCAATTGCCAACCCCCAAATTGCTAAACATGATAGAAAGAAGGATGGAGAAATCGGGGGTTCCTTTTGGCAAAGCAAATATTGTATTAGGCATTAGGCAATTCATACAATCAGTATTCAATAAGATCAATATTCATATACATGCAAAATTTTTTAGAAAACCCCATTCAATTCGTCATGAGGACGATGCCTATAAAAATAGCTGGAAAATAGCAGAAAATACATCTCAATCGACGCGTTTCGCTGATAGGCTTCTTCAGGGGATGTACTAAGAATGTAATATAGCTGTTAACTGATTCATGAGAAATTCTTGCACGAATGATAAAAGATGAATCTGGTTCCTTTCCATGTCATATAATCACAGTAAATGCTCAGAACTGCCTACATTACCTGGATTTTAATCAGATGCTGCAGTTAACACCCGCCAAAACTCTGAAAATGTTTCTCTCAATTTAAAGACAAAGCTGATTGCCACACATGTTTAATCCCCTGCTTCTCCCGTGTCTGCCAGTCAAAAACAGCACTGTTTTGTGTCATGAGCACTCTTCAGTGAAATCTTACATTTTACTGTTAAAAGAAAGCCAGAGACTACAACTACCCCCTGTTAAGGAAAAGAGAAAAGGGGTTGTTTTGTGGGTTCTTTCTGCTCTACAACGCTACTAACTAATAGATACAATACAGTGAGTGAGCATTGTCACTAGAGCTGCTCAGAACACAAAATATCTGACGGTTGGTTCCAAGTTGAAATTTGTATTTTTTTAATGAGTACATGTACTGAATCCGTCAATGTCAGATAAAGTACAGCAAGCCAATCCAACTGCTTGACAGGACAATTGTCATCATCCAGCAGCCCATTATAACTGTCGATAACAGATATAAAATGGTTCCATCAATTTACAGTTCTGTACAGTTACAGTTACAATTACAGTTGTTGGAAGATGATAGTAGTGATGACAGTTGGCCTGAAGACTAAACCCTACTATACTTGTAAATGACAACTACAGTCCAGATAATGATAGCTTTCATAACCTGGTAGCTGACTGGCTGAGCTCTACTATAGCCAATCTGGTCGCCAAACAATGACAGCTGTCATCAACTGGCAACCTATTATATTAGTCAAGGACAGGTATGGTAATGTCAGATTGCTTAAATTCCCTATTCCTATCCAAGGTCAGAATAGCTGTGATTTAAACCGGAATCTGCATCAGTCAAAGCTATCCTATCATCACAAGTTGTCACCATAGGTGCGTTACAGGCAGGATGACAATAAAGGATAATAAAGCTTAAAAAAAGAAAATGCAGCTATTTATTCTAAGGACTGGTAAGCAGCAATATACATGGCATTAATGTTATTGGACTTTTTTATACACTTTATAAAAAATATAACTATATAACTAATATAAAAAATAGAACTATAAACAAAATGGGCCTAATATATACTATGCGCCTAATCTATTAAAGCTCTACAAGACTCGGGAAAACAGACTATCATGGGAGAGCCTGTGGGATTCGGAAAACATGGAATTGATTTCCAAAATTAATTTGCTATTATATGGCAATGTTTTCAATCCTTGATCAAATCCAGTCTGAGTTTTTTTGTCACCCATGTTCATCCATGATAGTCCAGCTTCTCCAGTCCTAGAGATCTTTCATTTATCAGGCTTAATGCCTTTTTAAATCCATATCAGAAAAAAATAGTCTAATAATAGCCAAATAGCCTATTATGAAGTCTTTTGTCATAGAGAGATTTT
This sequence comes from Pyxicephalus adspersus, assembly GCF_032062135.1. NCBI lineage: Eukaryota > Metazoa > Chordata > Amphibia > Anura > Pyxicephalidae > Pyxicephalus > Pyxicephalus adspersus. Next base: position 20,539,792 of record NC_092867.1, on the reverse strand, counting down.
GCCTATGTCAACATTAAATGTTTGCATATTTATGGCCAATATGTTGTATATTTATGGGGATAGTTCAATTATTCATGCATTAATAGTGTTTGAATATGCTAATCTACACAGTAAAATAATTTTTCTGCATACATTGTATTTAAAAATGAAAATGTGCCTCCCATTGTAAGTAATTGTTAAATCACATTCCCAAGTAACATTTATTGTGCCTTGGGCCTTTGACTACGGCTCGGTGAGCTGGCACTAACCCAACATACAGTATCACTTAGATGTAAATAAACAAAACTATTCAAATTGACTTCATTTCACACCTGACTGACCTTGGATGCTGATTCACAATAGCTTCAAAGAGGAGAAAAGAAGGGAATCCATCTAAGAGGAAGGCCAGTGTTGTACATCCTCTCTATATTACACTGAGAGTAATTAGAGTACAAGACATAAGCCAGCTCTACCCAAGACCCGTATTTCAGTCTTCTATAGCTAATGGCTAGTTGAAGCAACCCTGGGAAAAAAAAATAAGTGATGTCATTGTAATTCTAATAAGATGCTTGTTCTGTGGCTGTCATATCTGTCCTGTATCCTTTGGTTTCAGTTCAGTAGAGGGTCACTGATTCAGAACAAGAATTTAGCCATATCAGTCATACTGAACGTAGAGCGTATCCTTCTAACTATTGAGTACTGGTGAGAGGGGACCTGGCACACACTGGCCATTTGCTTTTTTGAGTGTGGGGGGGGTTGCTGTAAACAGGACACAAGGGAGGTCTTGCTCTACATAAGGGTAAAGCGGTAGTTTCAGTACATTGGACACTAAAGGAATTCCTGCCAAACTAAGGGAGGTGGTGCTACTGCGGTGCTACTGCACACTGAGCACTGGTGGAAGGGCTACCACATACTGGAGGAATTTTCTCCACATTAGGCACCGAGAATGCCCCTTTGCACAAGAAGGGGGTGTCACACACACTGGGTACTGGGAGGTCCGGCCACAGGCTGAGCACTGGCTGGTCAAACCACACACCGAACACTAGAAGTTGTGCCGCACACTACATACTGTGAGGTGGGTCATTATGCACACTGGGCACTGAGGAGGGCCCGCTGCACACTCAGGGGGAGTTCGCGTTACACACTAGGCATGCCAAGTTTCCTAGTATACAAAAATTATGCAGCAGCACCCAAATGAAGTATAATGCTAGGAGGTGGCCTGGTATATATAATAGTGTAGATTTTTTAATTGCCGTTCGAGCCGAAATTCTGCTTCTTTAAAGATAAAGAAAAGCCAAAATACAAAATCCACCAAGAGGTAGAAGCCTATTGGTAGAGGAGACATGCAACGTCTCTTTTGCCAACAAACATCACTGCACAATGCATGTGCCATGCAGTGTAGGGCCCAGCTCTTTTCTTGGCAGTGAGAGGAATAGACCTAGATGGCAGAAATACGCAGGAACTACATCATTAGTGGCAGCCCAATGGCCGAAAAGGATCCGGGCAGACCCAGAAGAGTTTAGTAGCAAAGACTTGTGAGGATGTGAGATGTTTACCATTCTTGCCACTTACTACAAAAAGGAACCCACAGCAGCAAGTTTAGTTCTTCTTTCACATAACATTTCAACAGGATATACCCCCACCCATTAAACCAAAACTCACAAATAAAGCAACTTTTGAATATTTCAACGCATGTGCAAGATATGTGCAATTAGCTTCAATTAACCCTGAATAATTGTAACGTAGCTGCACCATAAACATCATTTGCTGCAGCTCCTATTAGAAAATCTCTGTACTCTTTTATCAGCCGCGGCTGGGCAGTGCATTTAATGGAGTTCAAATCTTGGTTAAACATTTCTGAATAGCAGATCCTATAAATATAATCTCATTTTTTTTCTTTTATTTATCAGTCTGCCGTGGTGTGAAAAGGAATCGAGTCATCATGAGATGAGTCCATTATTAGAGTCTATATTTTTATGATGCTGTAGAACATTAATACGCGACAGTAACATGAATTCTGTGCCATTTAGCATTCAATTTACTTATATGCAGCATATGTGACAGTATGCGACAATGTGCTTCCATTACTGTCTATGAAAAAGCACTTAGGAAGGGGGATTAACATGCTAACCGTGCAAGGCACATCTGGATGGCACAAAGCCAGTCATGGAAGCAGCTGCTTGCTGCAGAATCTCTTCTAATAAAGCCTTATTTTACTGTGTATCAGAGTTTATTTTATGTAGTAAATTAAAATAAAGCTTTTTAATAATAGATAGAGATGAAATCTGGAAAATTAAATTTAAAGAGGTTTTCCATCTTTTGATTTCTTTAGACCATTGGCTTTTACACACCTTATTCTAAATATGTTGCTTTTCTTGTTCATCAGCTTTTCATTATGTTTTTCATCAGATTTGTTTGATTTAGTTTTTGTTGTTAGCTACAATAAGGATTTGTACTTTGGGCAAAGTTATCTCCAGAGAGTGCTTTGTGACATATCCCATGGCATTACAGTAAGTATATATGCATCAGTAAACCTGTCAGAAACCTGGACAATTCAAACTGAGAATATGATGTGCATTAGTAAAGGTTACCTTCACTGAAAACCTCATGTCAGAATATTCTGTAAAATGCAGGGAGAAGTAAAATTAAACGCAAATCTTAACTTTTAGTGTAAAAGTTCAATTTGACCCTGTCCTTGTTTGCCCCATGATGTATTGGTCGTTATTGGTGCCTGTCTCAGTTAAGGTCCAATAGGCTGACTGAGAAGGTGAGATGGATGTAGTATTTCTGTGCTAGTAGTGTGTTTAAACTAAACTCTGGTCAGCTTCTAAAATAAAGTTTGTGTGGCCCAATAGTAAATTAAGGGTCTAATGCTAGTTTAGTCTATGGAGCATGTAAAAGTGAACATTAGGACCTGTGTCGATGGCCTTTGGGCTAGCATCTATGGTATTAGTTAGAAAAGTTTTTGAAAACTTTTAGAAATGTATTAAATGGTAATGAAGCCTTTCTTGGGTATCCTAACAGTTGAATGAACTCCCACCAACATGTACGGGAATTACATCATCCTGGCCTGGCCAATTAAGATGGGTAAAGTTTCAAAAAAAGAACAGAAGAAAATGGTGGCACCCGAAATGAAGCATGGAAAGGTGAGTTTAAATAAAAAATTGTGATCAGGCAGGCAAAGTGATTTTTTGCAGAGGCACATCGCTGTCCCTTCTGTAGTAAAGGACCTCATGGTTGCAGTTTTTTAGGTACAGTTCTGCTTTAAGGGCCGTAGCAGCAGAGGAGAACACTAGTTGCCAAGAAGAATTAAAGTAAATATTCCTTTTTATTATATCCCCTGGACTAGCAATCATGATATTCTTACTATATGGAGAAAAGCAACCTCTGTGTTTTACAAGCTAGAGCAGAGAAAAGCACCAGCTGCCAGGGAAGGAAGAATGAGGGTAAATTTTAATTTCTATAATATCCCCCTAGACCAGTGTTTCTTGATCGTTTTAACATGAGAAACTTTGAAAAACCTTCAGGCCTTCAGGGAACTCTTGCTTTACTATATCCACAGCTCACTGTACATTAATGTGGGGCTCAGTGTGAAGAATACCTCTTACATTGCTGGCCTTTGAGAAGAATGTCATGTTTACGAATAGCCATACAGATTATTGGTGTCACTTAAACTGAGTGGCACAAATTGCTCATAGTTCAAGGAATCCCTAGCAATCTCTTGAAGAACCCTAGGGCTGACATCCAGGTCCCACTGGGTATCACGAGCACTAATACTTGGCCTTGTGTGATAAAAAAAATAAGATAAATACATTTAAATTCCCTATTTATTTCAATTAGTTTATGCTCTTAATTAACTTCTTGTTACCTGTTCCTGAGGTGACAAGACAAATAATAAAGGCAAACCTGTCCAGCCGGACACAGAAAATTTGACCAAGATTATACCCTTCCCTATTGTATACAATACAAAGAAAAAAATGGTTTGGCTCTAGTTTTATGTTGAAGCTAATAAGTCAGCTGTTCCAAATCTAAAGTGCTGCCACAAATCTTTCATTGTTCAGGACAAGTTCCATATAAAACTACATTTGTGGTAAGGCAGTAAAGGTGAAAAGTATAGAATGTAATTTATGTATTTATATTTATTCCTTGCTGAGTAGAGACACAAGATATTCCAAAGTTCAAGTAACACCTCTCTGGTACCTCTAGTTCTTGAGCGGTGCAATGTAATGACTGGTGCAAGCTATGTATATGGCATATGAAGATTCCAATAAAGGAAACCATAGAACATGTGGGGACCTTTTCCCTATTCCAGTCCCAAAGGGTGATACATTAAACCATATAATAAAATAGAACAAACCTGCCTAGACCTCAGTCTGTCACTTGTGTGCCTCCTAAATAACATTATTTTATTGCAGATTCAGAAAGGCTGATTTACAAGGCTTTTTCCATGCTATTTCTTCTTTTCTGTGCAGGTATGACTGTCCTGCTGGGGTCTTATATCTTTCTTGTACTTTACATTTCTAGGTCACATGGTTTGTAGTTTACATAGTTGTGCAAGGCTATAGTCAGCTAGAGTGTTCTATGTTCTGTATGATGTTTATTTCTTACACTATGCCTACAGTAAAGAATTTATCCTCGAAATGGTTCAATGCCTTCTTTTGCCCTGATATACCAACATCTACACACTGCGGAGATGATGCAAGGCTTGTAGTGACACACTGATAAAAGCGGAAGAAATGGTGTGCAAGGAATTAGAAATATTTGCATAATTTCACAATAGGACTGGCATGCAGGGCGTTCTGTAAGGCTGCCCAGTTCAGGGCCACTAGTAAGGTTTCAGAGGTGGAAGGAGGTAGGCATGAAGGAGCTGCAGTTTGCATAGCTCAGTTGGACACCATAGAGCTTTGTATGAATTCCCATCCCATTGCCCATTAAGTTACTTTACACTAATAACTTTTAGGTAATTGACCACAGTATTATTTAAAGTCGCCAAGTGTACACTTATAATAATCTCATCAATCTTATCATCACTATTCTGATGTCCATTTTTTCCACTACAGTCCAACATTTAATAATCATCAGCAAAAGCAGATAAAAGAATACTACATCACAAAACAGTTGCATAATTTAAACAAACCCATGGAATAAAGTTATCTTAGCACAACACGACAGGCATGACCACAAATATAAAACATGCTACATAGCCTGCATTGCAAAAGCATTGCAAAAGATCATCTCAGTTTTTTTACACAGAATGGGGTCCTTTGTGTGTTACTACTAAATAGTGGGGTCATCTGAGTAGTAATACACTTAAGTGTTACTCTACATAAAGGAGGTCATGCCAGTGTTACTAGACAGAATGGAGTCATCTGAATGTTACTATTTTATAGTGGGGTCATCTGAATGTTACTATTTTTTAGTGGGGTCATCTGAGTGTTACTATTTTATAGTGGGGTCATCTGAGTGTTACTATTTTATAGTGGGGTCATCTGAGTGTTACTATTTTATAGTGGGGTCATCTGAGTGTTATGGGGTCATCTGAGTGTTACTATTTTATAGTGGGGTCATCTGAGTGTTATTATTTTATAGTGGGGTCATCTGAGTACTACTACAGAGAGGAAGTCATTTCAGTGTTGCTACAAAAAAATAGGTTGTCTACTACTACACAGAATGTGGTCAACTGAGAGTTACTATACAGAGGTGATCATCTTAGTGTTCTTATACAGAAGGGATTTTTCTGAACATGTTAAAACAGATGAAAGAATCTAGGTGTTACTGCACAGAGGGAATTATTAAATGTTATTACACAGAAGGGGTCATCTGAATGTTTCTACAAAGCACGCGGGAGTGAATGCAGTGTTACTACCTTCATTGTTACTATATCCTGCCAAAATTTAAAGGGTATGGCCATTGAAGTCTTGCTACACGGACAGGGTTACATAAGTGTTACTTTACAAATGGGGGTCATCTTAGTGTTACTACCCAGAGGGCCTTCATCTTGGAATTACTACATAAAGGAGGTCATCCCTGTTCTAGTACACAGAGTGGTCATAAAAGTGTTATTACATAGATAGGTCATCTGAGTGTTACTAAAAGAGGGGATCTTGTGTCACTACGCAGTGGGGGTTATGTGAGTATTAATACAGAAAGGGGGTCATCTTAATATTAGAACACAAAGAAAGGGTCATCTAATTATTACTGCACGAATGTGGTCATCTCATTGCTACTACACAGAGAAATGTTCAAAAGGTTCATTCTTTCCACATAAGCTCCTGTACACCTGTCATTTTATAACGTTAGTTACGAAAAAGTATCAAAGTCAGCTAAGTATTACCTTTACAAAGAGACCAGCAATATGTTTTGTACTTAAAGCCTGCACAATTTAATAAAATCTTTGAAATACAAAAAAAGGATCTTTTTCTAATGTACACAAGAAACTATGTTTTGTAAAAGTTTTGATTTCTCAATTTTGTTATATTTTTATACATGCAAATGACCTTTGACAATCTGATTGTTACATTTTTATTTTGTTGAAAACTCAAATATAGATATATAAAATCTTTGAAATACAAAGCCTGCAGAAGTCTGAACTAACTGCGCCAGCTTCCTTCTGTGTTTTTCAAACAAACCTTCATTTTATACGATAGAGTACTTTAATGCACATGCAAACTAAATGTATTAGGGTCTACATTACAAATGTGTATACTAAACAGGTATGTAGACAGATCATGTGACCTCTATTAAAATGCCACCAACCAGCACACAACGGGCTCTACTTATAAAAATAAAGGCAATCTGACATTCCCTTAAACATTCACAGGTGGTAATCTTCCAGGTCCATGTGTTTCAATAACAGTAATTAATTCCCACTCTGGAATACTTAAGGGGATTTCAGGTACCCTGATTTATAAATAAAACCCAATGAAGAACAATGATCACAAATAAAATATAAGTGTTTCAAAAGTGTATCAAAACTGAACACAAAATAAAGGTAATGTAACAAATTTTTTTTCTAGCAATCCAGCAATAGATAACTCACATCTCTCACTTTTAAATATACAAATCAATTCTAACATGAAAACAAAAGCCAGCAGAGAAACTCTACGGAAATATGAAATAATTCCATTTCTTAGATTTATCTCATATTCTTTTTTTTATTCTTCTTAGTACATCATCTGTCACATTTTTTTCAGTAAATATTAAAAAGTGTTCAAAGCACTGTGTTCTAGTACTATACTACACAATGATCATAAGGGAAAATACTCCTTATCTAGGACATTTATTTGCTTCTACATTTCATTTAATGCCTGGGGAAAAACACTAAGAACAATTGTCAGCAAATGTTTTATATTTAATTGTAAATAAGTCATTATATTCCCTATGTACGTGCTTAAATATCCATAATATAATTGGCAATCGCAATTAGGAAACATCATTACTATATCCTCCCATGCAAACAATAATACAAGAACAAACACATATCTGTGTGCATCATTTTTAAAAAGTATATAAATATCAAAAAGCATATTATTAGAATTATTTTTTTTACAACTTTTTAAAGAGTGCAATCAATATCAACAAACTTTTTACTTACACATTACAATGAAGATCTGAAATCTGAAATAAAATAAAGTGATGTAGTTGTTTATAGAAACTGACTTGAGGTTTGCAGCACTAGAACCGGAAGCATAGAATAGGGGTCCTGTTGTCCTAAACTTGCCACAGAGGCTTACTATCAAATTCTATTTAATTTTAATTATATTTAAATTGGAGACAACTATTTATTAATGTTCTATCACTTTTTTTGTTTGTTTTTTAAAATCACATTAGACAAATGTATTTTCTCCAGTTCCACAGTTTATTACCCTGACAAACCATCTGCCATCTCCTTGCACAGATTAGCATGTATAGACTTATCAGTGGTAATAAAAGTCTGTTAGAAAATAAATCAGACTTCTGAATTCTGCCTGCTATCCTAAACTGACCTAAATCCTGAGCGGAAAAGCAAATCTTTCCAGAATATTACACTCACAGGTCTTAATATATATGTTTTAAAGATTAAGGGTACAAAAAGAAGAGAACTCACACTGAACATTCAGCCATATACTTACCTAGAAGTTGATTTTGAACATATCTTCTTACATGGCAGATGCAGTGAGATGAGGATGCTTGAGAAGCTTATCTTGTAAGTTGTAACATAGAGATCCAGATTCTGGCAGTCTGCTGAGGTTAGTGTGTTGGTTGTGTAGAAGAGCCAGGCTCTGGAGGGTTTACAGCTGGAGGAGATAAGGGGAATGGCTTATGTCAGAAGAGATAGTCTGCAATATAATAGGAGCAGAAGAACTCTGCAGGACAGACTGGAGGGGTGGTGCTCTATACCATGATGGGATAAGGATCTACTAGGTAGTATTTTGCATCAGTCTAGTGACTTGTGATTTTTTTTGCGTTTAAGAATTCCAGTAAGAATCACTGTATTTTCAGTCATATATATTTCATCAAAAAAAAATCAGATGAATTTCCCCTTTAATAAATATTTTCTCAAGCTGCTAAGAGATATTTGATTGTAGCGTAAAAGGGTCTTGGCCACTGGTGTGTGAAAAAGTTGTAGAATAGGTTTATAGAATACAATTATATTTGCTTGTTTTTTAACATAATAAACTGGCTATATAAAAGTCAGCCGGAAATTCAGGAGTGTTATAGCTCCCATGGGCAGCAGCGTTAAAGATGAACTCTAACTCTAACCATGGTCTTGCACAGTTGTCCACGCTCTTCTCCTGTACATAAATTGCTTTCTGCAGCAGCAATCAGAGATCCTCCACCATATCCTGACTATGGGATGTGCAGCAATGTCTCTTCTAGCCCCCCTCTATTTAAGGCAAGTAGGGGCTAAATTATTGTGCATTTAGGTGTTTTTTTAAAAAACCATATAGTGAGAAAAAATAAATAAATAATGCCATTTAATGCAGACAGTACATTAAATATTTAAAAAAGATGGAACAAAACACATAAACAAGCAATGCTAAATGTAACAAAAAATATGATTAGCCTAAAATCATCACAAAACACACACACACCACAAAAAATTGACAAATATCCTCAATTAGCAAAATCAAGAATACTACTTTTTTTAGCAAGATAATTAGCTGAATGTTTTATTTATATTTTATTTGTATTATGTTTTTTTTTTGGCAAAAAAATTTTGTAACATAGCAAACAGAGAGAAAACAATGCACTAAAGTCAAAGCACTGAAACTAAATGATAATATATATGATATAAAGGTCCATGTACCAAACAAGAAATAAATATGTGTAGTTTTAAATCACATCATGAATACATCTAATAGATTCTACATACAGGATCATAGCCATATAGGATACCACATGAGTAAAAACACAAATATTAATAAGCAAATAATTGAATTTTATTATTGCCAGGGATAAATCAATGTATAATTTATTGGGTTGGTTATAAATTGTTTAAATTGGAAAATATGATTTAACTCAAGAACATATGCAATGGTCATTTGCACATTTATGCAATTGTCTAAACTTATTTTTTGTATGATCAGCATTAATTATTGTAATTGATCATTGGTATGCTTTGGGGCTCGAGAAAAAGAGACCATTCACTTAGCAAAATGAATGCTGGTAAAAAAAGATGGACTTGTGTTCTCTTTGAATACTTGTATGATGGAAATTACAGGATTTTATTACATGATTGGGTTTAACATAAGGCACTCACAGTCACTTTATTAGGTACACCTTGTCTAGTACCAGTTGCTAGGACCTACTTTTGCCTTCGGAACTGCTGTCATTTTTCATGGCATAGATTCGATAAGGTGCTGGAAACATTCCTAAGGGATATTGGTCCATATTGATACAATAGCATCACATGATTGCTGCAGATTTGTTGGCTGCACATTCATAATGCAAATTTCCAATTCCAGCATTCCAAAAAGTACCCTCTATTGGATTGGGATCACGTGACTGCCGAGACCATTTGAATACACTAAGCTCTATGACATGTCCCGTTATCTGGGATGGACATGGTCAAGTGTACCCTCTATTGGATTGGGATCACGTGACTGCCGAGGCCATTTGAATACACTAAGCTCTATGACATGTCCCGTTATCTGGGATGGACATGGTCATCAACAAAACTATGGTAGGCTGTAGCACTTAAATGACACTCAGTTGGTACCAAGTGACACTTTATGCCTGATTAATTAAAGTTTTTTAAGGCTTTAGAAGATACGCTTTTATCAGTGAATCTGAGTGATCCAGCAAACCTGGAATGGATCTGGTCAAGGATTGAAAACATTTGCAACAAATAGCAAATGACTTTCGAGGGATCCGTTCCAGGGTTGCTGGATTACCTGGGTTTACTAATAAAAGTGTATCCTCTCCAGCCTTGGAGAGCTTTAATAAATCAGGCCCATAAAATGAACACGTACCTAGGTTACTAGATACATTTTCTACAGCAATGACTAGGAAATTACTGGTAGGCTCTTGACTTCTTGCCTCAAGCTTTAGACAGCTGTAATGGCCACAATGGGAACAGAATTGTAAATTCAAGTGGTGAATGTTGGCATAGGATCACCAAATCTCAACAAAAACTCCATTGTGACCATTCATTTGTCATTCTCTGCCAAGGGCTCAATTATTTTAGCATTACCCCAGAATAGCCTGTTGTGCCATGTTCTTTGTGTTAAAGCCATATTTTTTTTTTTCAGAATATTTTAGAACATCTTACAATTTACAGCCAAACTGTGCTTACTTATTGCTAATTAATAGTTGACGTTATAGCAATATTTTTTAAATATTTAAATGCAATTAGTGAACAACAAAGAATAACGATATGCAATTATTTCCCTGCTGTGGTTAACGAATGATTCTGCAACATTGCCACTAATCTCTGCTCACACATTAGTATAATTCATAACCACAAGTTCATTTGAGGTCTAAGCCTGTTATATGGATGCATTACAGGATGGTTTTCATACAATGTCTCCAATTTACATATCTATCAATATTACAAAACCTGACTGAAGTCATTATTAAAAAGTATTGGCTCTAATTATGGAGTAACAAGAGAAATAAATTAGTGGGCTTCCAATTTAAAAAAAAAATAAAAAGACTGATGAGTTTATTAACCAGTCAAGCATGGGCTTCATATTAACCATGAATTTTATGTATCGTGACGGTATTATCTTCATTACCCAGGCACACACACAAAGAGTATGATGACTCAGTGTGAGTGTTTTTATTCTTTTATGCAAAAGAAAAAAGCCAAAATACAGATGCAAGGAAAACAAATCACCGTTCTCCTTTACATGTCCCTCCCTGCATCGTTCAAACGATTGTATCTAGTGTGTGGACACTGTTGGTGGATTATATTTGAACGATCATATTGTTACAGCATGTACAGAATTGTGCACAATATGATTGTTCAAGTATAATCGTGCATAATCCTTGATTGGTCGTAATCGTTCATTTTCTAACAATAATTATTGCAAGTGCGTACCTAGCTTTAGCCTAACATTGATGTGAGAGGTGCTCTTTAATCTTCATGTGAAGTACAGGGGTATGTAATAGTGTTATGTATCTTTTTATAATGTATCTTTTTATGTATCCTTTTACAATGTATCTTTTTATAATGTATCTTTTTATGTATCCTTTTACAATGTATCTTTTTACATCTGTTTGGAGGCTGTAGAAGCTCTACACAGTGCTGAAAAAAACCTTCAGCACTATTTTTCCTCCTATTGACTTTAATGGTGTTCGACTTTGACATTCGACCACCCAAATTTTTTTGCTATATTCGAGCGAATAGCTGCCGAATCAAATAGTGAGCTATTCCACCAACACTAGTGGCCAACAATGTACTTGCTTTCAGATGGTCAACAATTAGAAGAAGAAGTGAGGAATCTAAAGTACTTGAGGGCTCTGTAAGAAAACAACAGAACACCAAGATCCAAGAGGAGAAAACCAGTCTGGCCTCACATACTTAAAAAAACACATTCTATAGACCATTAATTCTATTAAAAACAAAGTCAAGATTGCTCTGTTCTATGTTTGAATTATCATGTGTGTAATATAGCCAGCTGGTGAGAGGATACTGAGACCAATTGACTTTTAGGAAATCTATTCCAGGTTTTCTGTATCACCCAGCTTCACTGATAAAAGTGTATTCTCCTTAGCCTTGGAGAGCTTTAATAAATCAGGGCTACTGCACCAATGTTAAGTGCTATGTCTGACCCAGATAAACAGCAAGGGATGATTAAGAGGCTATTTCCTGAATGGCCGGTGGGATGGACGAAACTGATAAAACTTGGAAGAGCAGGCACACCCAGAGTATTTATGCGCAGGAGAGATCCGCTTGCGCTTTTGTGAGGAAGAAGTAAGCGTGACATTTAAATAACAAATAATGTTGGAATTTTGATTAAGTAAACCACATTTACATAATTACAAAGTTAACTCAATACATTTGTTTTCATTAAGGATACTGCTTAAACCTTTAGGCTGTTGAAATATTGTTAAACGTAGTTAATGGTTGGACCCCTATAGTTTTCCATAAAACAAAAACATGCATACCTTTCCCTTAGTTGTTTTATTTTCTGCAATTTTACAGACACTGACACTTTTCAGACAAATGAACTATTTTTCATAATTAATTTTGCAAAGCAATAAATAAAATCTCCAAACTCTTTGTGAAAGTAACACTTGCGATGTATCACAGTTAAACCATGACTAATACACTGATGAGCTGACGTTTGAGACATCCCTGCAGAGCCCTCCATCTGCTCAAGCTGCTACAACACGTTACAGTCATAAGGTAAAATCCTTTCATTAAACTTTCTGGCTTGCTGACCGATGCCGTAGGTTAAATCTGTACAAATTATTGGATGCTTCCTTAGTTCAGGTCATCTTGACACCCTTTTGGCAAACTAATTGTACTTTGGCGCTTTTCTATCTTTTAATATTATGATCATTAAAAGTTTTAATTAGTTTGTAGTTTACACAAACAAAAATAATAATAAAAAAAATAAGGCAGTTTGAAAAATATCAAATTGCTACAGCAAAACCAATTAACACTTTTGCCTGTTTTTCATGCAAAGGGTAAGCAGCTAATATGTAGACTGGTACTAGACTTCTTCAAGACATAGAAGACAAAAAGATAACAGGGGGATGCCAGGGTCATTTCATACTAGGAGGATATATTTGTAGCAGATAGGAGGGAAGGGGTAAACATTTTATTTTCCCAAATACACAATGTTTCTGAAGACTTTTATAGACACTCCAAGGCCTATCATACCTTGGTGGATGTCTCAGAAAGGTGACTGCTATATTTAGAAGCCTTCCCCTAGTCATTCAAGTTTTCATACAGATATTATACTTCTAGAAATGCCAGGTGCCGCCCAGCTGATTTACCGTATTTTTCGCCGTATAAGACGCAAAAAAAACTGGGGGGGAAAAGTGGGTGCGTCTTATACGGCAAAGGCCGTTTTAAAAAATAATTAAAACAACATACTCACCCGATACCCCAATCCTGCGTACGTCTCCTCTTCTCTCCTCTCCTCAATGCTGGCTGCAGTGCGTGTCTCCTCCTTCCTGCAGAGCAGAGCGAGAAGAAGCCGGCAGATGCGCCCCTGCAGAGCACGGAACCCGGAAGCAAGCTGATCCCTGCCCGGACGGAACGGAGTTCCCCGGCGGAGAAAAAGGTAAGTAATCAGAAGGGGATCAGAAGGGGAATTTAAATTGGCACAGGGTGATCAGAAGGGGAATTTAAATTGGCACAG
>NC_092867.1:20488992-20525933 GCF_032062135.1 Pyxicephalus adspersus | reverse complement strand
GTGATCAGAAGGGGAATTTAAATTGGCACAGAGTGATCAGAAGGGGAATACGGTATGAATGGCACATGAGTGATCAGAAGGGGAATTTAAATTGGCACAGAGTGATCAGAAGGGGAATACGGTATGAATGGCACACGAGTGATCAGAAGGGGAATAGTAAAGTATTTGGTTCAGAATCTTTTTTTTCTAGATTTTCCTCCTTTAAAATTGGGTGCATCTTATATGCCGGAGCGTCTTATACGGCGAAAAATACGGTGTTTCAATCATCTTTTATTAATTTTTTTAAAATTGGTATACAAATATTTCACATAATATACAAAGAGGTATACATCAAAACATTTATACAACAGACATAAAAAGGTGGTGGTGGGGGTGGATAAATAGAGTGGACTGACAAAATGGAACATATTGTATCATATTGTTTATTGTCCAGTTAACACTGTCAGGATTATAACTATGTTTTAATGTACTGTTTATAAATAAAGGTTTTTAAAAAAGTTTTACAATACCTAGTCTGCCAGGAAAAGCCATCCTCTGTTTCCTCCACTCTTATACTGTAAGTTATATATGGCTTGACAACTACTACTCCTATGGAATAAAACTCTCCTGTTTTCTTTGTTAGGTGTAAAGTCCAAGTGTAGACAACAGTGGGAAAATGGTTTTAATGTTTAGACCTAGCAAGCACAAATAAGTAATGATGAATGCAAAAGGGTATCACGTGCAAAGCTTACGTAACCTATTACAAATTTGATTTACCTATAACAATATACTACATGTCTGATTGGATGCAATTGGTTTGACAGTTTGGATAGATTTTTACCTAGCTCATTTTACCAGGAAATTGATTGTTGTATTGAAAATGATATGTTTACCAGCTGCAAAGAATAGCTAACTATACTGGTAACACATAAGCTATATATGTCTTGGGAAACAAGACTGGTCTTGGTAAGAAAGAAAGGAAGCTGCTTCTAAGATGTAAGTAAGGGGTCACAAGAAACAGATTATGGACATTCTAGGTCAGTATTTCTATACTTTTTCAACATAGGGGAACCCTTTAAATAACTTGTGCTACATTTATTATATACACAGCTCATAGTATATAAGTGTGGCAGTCAGTGGCCAGTGGGAAGATTGTCAACTTTACAGATTGTCACCATTGTTGTCACTTATTCACCTAGGAGACACAAAAAGCTCATTGCTTGAGGAACCCCTAGCAACCTCCGGAGGAACCCTAGGGTTTCAAGGAATCCTGGTTGAGAAACAGAGCTCTAGGTTAAAGCCATGTCACCTAACTACAATATGAAGACAATGCACACTGTAAATAAAAGGATTTACCAGGACATTCTAAAGCACCATCCATGTGGATGAAAGCTCCATCTTCTCTAAATAGTAAAAATTTTGGTTCAGCCTATTTTTAATGTTTATTGAGACAGTCATGTTATTAGAGTGATATAAAGCATCCACACTGTAAAAATCTATATACAGTTTATAAAACTGGATGTATGTGTGTATGTGTGTATGTTCTACCATCTCTCGAAAACTAATGAAGACATTTCAACCAAACTTGCCATACATATGACTAAAGCCCCGTACACACGTCTGATTTTTATCGCCCGATAATCGGCTTCGGCCAGATGTCGGGCGAAAATCTACCGTGTGTACAGTCGGTGTCGTCCATCATCCGAACGACCGTCCTGGCGGATCCACGGACAATGGACGACGACCAATTCTAATGCAAGGGAAAGGGGAAAGCGCCCAGCAGGGTGCCGCTCCGTCGCTCTCCCCCTCCCCTCTCCATAGAGCAAGAACGGTGCTGTATGTACAGCACTGTTCATGCATCGTGCAGTCCCTTGTCGTTGGAAAGGATCGTGAAAGATCCTTTCCAACGACAAAAATTGCAAGTGTGTACGCAGCTTAAGACTCATGTGAGTGCGCCAGTCATGTTTGTGCAGTGCTGTGCTATATGTCAGAGCTATATTTGATGGATTTGATCACTAGAAAACACATGGAGACATTTCAACCAAACTAACTATGTTCCACCATCACTTGGAAACGCATCAACGCATTTCAACCAAACTTGGTAGATATATGACTCAGACTCATGTGAGTGCACTGCTGATCTTTGTACAGCACTGTTCTATATGTCAGAGCTATTTTTGTATGTATGTATGTATGTATGTTTTATTGTAACAGCTGACAAACGAAGACCCAGGGTTTCATCCAGGATGATAGGTACATTTGCCCCAGATACAGGTTATATGCATAGTATTTTTCTCTGTAATTGGACAGTTTTCCTTTTAAACTGAAGGAGGTGCTGAAGTACCAGGCTGAATGATATTGAGCTTCTTGGCCAGATGGGGGAGCTAAAGAGGCCTGGGGATGATCAAGTGTAATTGTCTCAGCTGAAATGCATTCTGAAAATTAGGCTAGGGATATAAACTCCCAGTCTGCTCTTTCCTATGTCTCTGTCTTGGCTGGTGAGCGAGGAGGACCTGTTTCCTGTTTGAAACACCCCCCTTTGCTACGGGCGATCTCACAGTTATATATATGGATGTGTGTATGCGACCAATAGGAAATGCATGGAGACATTTCAACCAAACTTGCTATGTTCTACCATGACTTGGAAATGCATCAACACATTTCAACCAAACTTGCCACGCTGCACAAGAGAGCTACTACATTTAGAAGCTACTAAATCATACATCTACAGCTTCAGAGACAGTACAACAGCGTGAGACCGGACTACAGGAAATGAGAGAAAAAGCTACTAAATCTAAAGCTTCAGAGACAGTACAACAGCATGAGACCTGACTACAGGATAACAGAGACAGAGCTACTACATCTAGAGCTTTAGAGACAGTACAACAGCGTGAGGCGAGACTATAGGAAATGAGAGAAAGGGCTACTACATCTAGAGCTTCAGAGCAGTACAACAGCGTAAGGCACGACTACAGAAATAGAGATAGAGCTACTACATCTAGAGCTTCAGAGACAGTACAATAGCGTGAAATCCAAGTACAGGAAATGAGAGAAAGAGCTACTACATCTAGAGCTTCAGAGACAGTACAACAGCAGGAGGCCCAACTACAGGATAGGAGAAATAGACCTACTACATCTAGAGCTTCAGAGACAGTACAACAGCGTGGGACCCGACTGCAGGAAATGAGAGAAAGAGCTACTACATCTAGAGCTTCAGAGACAGTACAGCAGTGTCAGACCTGAGTACACAAAATGAGAGAAAGAGCCAGACGAACATTCATCCCGTGGCTCACAAGAAAGCTCTCGAGGCCCTTCACGTCACTGTGAGAGATCTGAGAGGAAATGACAACCTGATGGGGGGAGCTCTGGTACTCCTCTGTGGAGACTTTTGTCAAACTCTGCCCGTCATCCCACGACTGATGAGATCCACGCATGTTTAAAAAAATCATCTTTGTGGATACATGTGCAACAGATAACTTTAAAGCAGAACTTAAGAGTACATCTAGGATGAAAGTGTTCTAATTTTCTCTAACAAACTACTCAAAATCTGCGATGGTAGGTTACCAGTTGAGTCTTCTGGCAAGATAAAATTGCCATCTGATTTCTGTTATCTGGTGTCATACATTGCAGAGCTAATAGATGCAGCCTATCCAGAAGTTTTACAAAACTATCACAATTTTAACTGGTTGCGAGAGAGGGCCATTTTTGCTGCTAAAAAGAAGATGTTCACGAAATAAACAATCAAATACTTGCCATGTTACCAGGCGTAGTCACTGAATACAAGTCTATCAATACCGTAGTAGATGCTGATGAGGTCCTCAATTTCCCAACAGAATTCATAAACTCACTTGATCCAGTTGGATTACCACAACATCTTTTACTTAAAGTCGGCTCTCCAATTATTTTACTACGCCACCTCGACCCAGCAAAACTTTGCAACGGCACAAGGCTTTGTATTAGGAAGCTGCTGGCCAATGTAATTAAAGCCACTATCTTAACAGGAAAGTGAGAGGGCGAAACAGTTTTTATCCCACAGATACCACTCATTCCCACCGATTTCCCTTTTCAATTTAGGAGATTACTAATTCCAGTGAGACTTGCCTTCTCTATCACAATCAACAAGTCACAGGGCAGACTACGTACGTAGTGGATTTGAGATGGCCCTGTTTATTTATTCTTGCTCATGAAGGTGAAACTAAAAACATTGTTTATAATCAAGCTTTGTGTTATAGTAATATTATAGTCAATTTGTCAAATGTTTTACATTATAATTTGTATATTGTACTTATACTTTTAAAACCTGAAAAAAACATTTCTTTGATTTAACACTACAGCTTTATTTGATTCCTTTTCCTGTATAATATAAAATTGCAATAAATAAATACCCGGGCAACGCCAGGTAATCAGCTAGTACATATATAAAAATGCATGTATATGATGAGGGTGTATTTATTGTAAACGTGCAATAATATTGTGTTATAAAAGATTGTGCTGAACAGCAATAAAAACAAACAAATCAAAATGTAAAACAGTATAGACATACAATAAAAATATTATTTTAATGTAACCAACATGTTTCAAGAGAATTCTTCATGTTACCAAATGAAGAAAACAGTGTAGAAAAAGAGGGAAGGAAGGAGAGAGGAAATACCTTCAAGTTGCCAAAGATCACCAACCTTGAGGGTGCCAGGTACTGTTGAGCCTGGTTAAGGGATAGATGTGCTGCGTAATATGTTGGCACGTAATGTGTAATATGTTAGCGTTATATGGTAATAATAAATAAATTCAGTTTTTTATTATTATCATTATTATTGTTATTATTATTATTATTATTATTATTAATAATAATAATAATAATAATAATAATCATCATCATCATCAAAGAAAAGGATGTGAAGGAGAAAGTCTATTCATGAGATTGGCACAAGGGTTTCAGCTGAAACTGTTATTGAGAAAATATGTGTTTATAATTAATTTCTTCTTTTTATTACTTCTAGTTGAATGTTTTCAGAAGTTTGAATAGTTGGTCTGGACCATAACACCACCCAGCTGCCTTCCAACAGCTGGATGTGGAAGGTGGGAGGGGGAAGGTCAAAGTGTTAACCTTCTCTTTGGCAGATCAGAAGACAATTATATGCAAGTTTATATGTTCTCCGTAAATTCTCTGTGTCTTCATGGTTTTCCTCCAGGTATTCTGGTTTCCTCCCACTTCCAAAAAAAACACGCATTTAGGTTTATAGGTTTTCCTTTAAAAAAATTGACCTTATACTGTGTTAATAACATATGACTATGGTAGGGATTTTAGATTGTGAGCCGGTTTGAGGGACAGTTAGTGATATAACTATAGACTTTGTAAAGTGGTGCGTAAAATGTTGGCACTATATAAATACTGGATAATAATAATAATGTGCAGCCATTTTCAGGTACATAAATTAATAATTAGATAGCAGTTCACACTGAAAGAATGCACAACAGGTATATTTTAATCAATGATGTACCAGGTGTATATTTAATCCTATACCCACCAGTTATATAAAAAAAACAATACAAAATGTCTATTAGAATGCATGTGCCTGATTAGACCATTCTCATGGAAATACCTAAAGGAAATGTTTTTAATCTTCCTTTACTGTTTAAGAAGAATAACAGTTGTAAGAGCTATTTGGAGAGTGATATTCAAATTCCCTAAATATTCATTCACACTTGTTTGTTGCTAAACATTGAAAAATGGCTTTAATTATCTTGAATTAAATTATTTGACATTATGTTACAGAAGAGACGACAATGCAATTTCATACCATTATGTGTTCATTGTCTGTATCCTCTAGTGGATTATGCTTTTCTGTGCTTTGTATAGATAATATTCTTATCTTGTAGTTATACTGCAGTTTAGCTGAACTATTATATAGAAGAAATGGTTTTATAAGGGAGCCTAAACATAAAGTACTTTTTCATATATTGGATAGTTACATAAATGTATCCAGAATCCATGATAGTTGTATTTTAATTTGTCTATATGTGGCCTGTAATGGGCATTCTTCAGTACCTCCCTCCATCTCAGATATAAAAACAAAGTATATCATTAGTACTATAGGCAACGAGGTAAATTTGTGAGCACTTATCAACTCCAAAGACATAATTATATCCAGAGCAGACCAAATGACTGCTATGGGACCCAAAAGGGGGCCATAGTTGTCAGGTTGCCTATTGATTTTGTAGGGCAGCAACAGCAATGGCAAAACATTTAGATAAATGTGTGTCAAATTTGGAAACCACAATCTAACTGATATCAAAGCAATTAGTATTCCCTACCATTACAGCAATACACCTAATATTGAAACAAAGGTGAAAGAGGATATCTAAAAATGTATCTAAAGCCCAAACTTTTTTCATTGTAAAAAAAGCAATAGGAGGCTAGAACCCATTCAGAGATGTATTGCCCATACACCCATTATGGAGGTTCTCTCTTTGTCCTGATGGCCACTGTCATCATAGTTTAGAGAAAATATAAAATGAGTCTACCAGAACAATAGTAGAGTGGAAAATCTTGAAATGAGGACAAATGTATATTATATATTATTTTTTTAATATAATTTTGTATTTTTAAGAGGGGGAATCTGGCATTCCATCAAACATTCATTGGTGGGAATAAAACACATGGACCTGAAAGATTCTCACTGTGAAATATTTGAGGGAATATCAGATTCCCTGTTTTATAAATAGAACCCTAAGAGTATACATCTATACTTCTTCTACTTCTATAAGTACACACGGGTGTCCCTATCACATTACTTCAGGCAAGATGGTATGCATAAAGGCAAGCTTCAATTTGAGGGTAGGCTTGGGCAAGGAGGTTGATTTTTCTAAAGGAATTTAGTAACGGAATTTAGCCATCCATGATGGTGAACAGCTTGAACTGCTTTGGTAAAATCATCTCAATGTTATATAAGTTGTAACATATATAACATTTTATAACGATCTCATAGTAAAGATCATTATATAACATTATATATATAACGATCTCATAGTAAAGGGTTTCACTGACTTTTGACTTTTAGGACAGGTTCAGAGCTTCCTTGGGATCAAGCAATATCACAAGGCTCCCAGATATGTGATATTGCAACGTGTAAACTTGGGCTGAGCATTTCCTTCTGGAATTTTTGTTTAAAGTCAATTTATACCAATACACATATATATATATATATATATATATATATATATATAAAAATATATATAAACCGGGAACCAGTAAATGCCCTTGGGATAGGGATATTTTAAGGCATCACATTACTTGTGTTTTTATAAATTCATGTTGTCACTAATAATGTATAGAATTATATTGCCAATTGTTTGCTTGGATACTTCCACTTCCAAGTGTCAGAGTATAAGTGATTAGTTTTGAAATTGTCAAGAGTTGGCATTCTTGCATATGACATCCCCTCCTCAATATGTTTGACTTGTTCTGTAATTGATGAACTATGTGTAGCTCTGGATATGGCTTACGGTTGCCTAAATCTGAATTTACAGCACACTTCATTTTTCTGTTCTGTTCTAAAAGAAAAACAAACACTTCTTTCCTTTTTCCATCAAGTCAGTTGATGGTTTGTGCTTGCATCAACATTCAGGCTTTCATCAACATTTATTTATTTTTAATTGTAGGTGTAATCTAAGTGAGATGAACAAAAGTAGTTTAAAAAAATGATGACCATTAAAAATGCACTGTTAAAAAAGGAATGCTTTTTATCCATAAATATATGATTTTTTAAAATGTACTTTTCTGTGAGGCTTCATTAAATAAATAAAATTTGGAGACTCAGGGGCAGACTCTAGTCATAGCTTAAAATGAAATATTGAGATGCTTCTACCTACTCAGGGGTTATGTTTTTCACCCAGATATTGCTGCAGTGGTCCAGTCCCACCCATTGTTATGGGAGCCCTTTTTGTTTACCTGTTCGAAAAATTAAAGAGCTATTGATCCTCAGTGTCTGATTTATTATCCAAGGCTGGGGAAGATAGACTATCATATGTTGGTGCTATATAAATACTGTTTATTATTATTATTATTAATATTATTATTAATAATAATAATAATAACAATAATAATAATGATAATGGGAGAACCAGTGATCCAGCAAACCTGAAATGGATCTTGTCCAGAATTGCAAATAGTTGCCAACTAATAACAAAAGATTTTTAAGAAATCAATTTCCAGGTCACCCATGTTCTCCCACGATAGTCTATCTTCTCCAGTCCTGGAGAGCTTTATTAAATCAGGCCAATGGCTTCTACTGCATTGTAGGGATGTCAAATGAACACATTTGATTAAATTTTGGAAATCAGAGGAAATGGAAGCACATTTTGCCCATAGAATGGGCTTTCTTTTCACTGATTTTCTTCAATCAACTGCTTGCATTTACTCATCAGCCTGATTGCCATTAGAATTTTCTTTGTTCAAATTTTAGCTGGACATTCTGCAGTACAGTGGTACCTTGGTATAAGTCCGCTTTGGAATAAGTCCAACCTATTATAAGACCTGTTTGGACACGAAAAATTTAGCTTGGTATACAACCTTTGTGCTAGAACTTGTATGGGTCAAAATGAGTCACAACACCATGCGCTATCCTTATTTACCTCTCTCGAGACAAAGCCACGACTGCCCACGATCGTCAGTACGCCAGTTGCTACCATTCAGTGATCAACCCGCGCTATAACTCTCTGTGAATTATATCTCCTCCTCCTCCCTTCTCAGCAACATCCTATTAGGCACTCCACTCTTCTCAGCAAGGTAAAGTGAGGGTACATTTTCATTTATTTCATCTAATTGCTTTTGTATTTATGTATTTTAGCATTAAGCAGTGTTTAAATTTTTGATACAGCCCCATCAATGTATAATAGCCAATACAATAGGATTTTTTTTCATGGGAACAAATAAATCATTTTCCTTTTATTTCCTATGGGAAAAATTGTTTGGTACCACTGTATTTTCTTTCAGAGCTTCCCTGGTTGTTACAAAAAGGTAATGTAGCAAGAGGAGAGCAGAAGAACTGCCAGAACACAGAACAACTGCTCCATTTTAGTTGGATAGGAGCTATTGGTAGTGCCGTTATGTCTGTGGAAGAAAGCTAAAAGTTTAAAATGACCCTTTACCACCCTAAGTGGTAAGTTTCAGAGAGCTGCTTTACAATTGTTTAGAATTTGTTCTGTTTTTGATTACAAATACCCTTCAGGAAACTAGCCCTGCTTCTATAAAAGAAGGTCACTGATCTGTTCCAAGCAAGTCAACAGAGACTAAAGATTAGACCAACTGACTTTTACATCTATATTCCAAGCAGATAAGGATTTGTTGGTAGACCCACTATACAGACCTAAAGCAGTAAGAGATGCCTACAAAACATTTCACTAAGATTATAATAAATAAACTAAACATAAATATAACTAAATAGATTATGTGCTGAATGTAACAAAACATTCCTAATGAGCATCACTGTTTAGACATTATGATGACTTGAACAGTGTAAGTAGAAGCCTAGAAAATACTTCAGTTCATTTGTTGTAATCATTTAGTCAAAAAAAGTCTGACTGTAAGATTAAAATTTCAAAAGTTACAAGGTGTTTTACAAATTTTAATTACACGCTTCATTATATCACATTATGTACCTTCTAGCCAGATAGATAGGAATACAGCCGTATATTTCTTTTTCAAGCCTTTGTTTTGACAAATGTGATATTATGATAATTATTGCGAGGGTAAAACTGAATAAGAAGTGAATAATTACCAGAAAAGTGCACAATTACAAGCGTGCCCTGCCACAGAGCTACCTGTCAAAACACTGCAAGAAACATAATTAATGCAAGTTAATAGAGAATTGGGGGTGGTGTAGCACTAGAATGATGCAATCATACTAATACAAGGGTCCAACTATGATACAATGTTCAGCTGTAAGAATGTAAGCATATTTGAAAATATAGTTTAAAAACATTGCTTCTCAGCATAGAAAGTACTGTCTATGGATTAGACCCTAACAAAGATGGTTCTGTCCTTCTGGATGGTAAGGCAGATTAGGCATTGCCAGAGAAAGTATGGTGATCATTCTGGGAGTGTTCCAGTTATTAGTAAGCATGTATTTAACAAAATTTATATACTGTATATCTGAATATTTTAAGCAATTAACTTTGCCATGTCCACATTGTGTGATTTCCCTAAACATTCAAAGACATGTTGTCTTATAGACAGTGAACAAATGTTAGTTAGTTTGGAAGCTACCACCATAGCATTCCAGTGGTCAGTAAGGAGTCTAAGGTGGACCCCCTGATGGCTCTTTCTGAACAAACATTCTGCATAGTCTAATACTCCAATGACCTACTCACTCATACCCTTTTCCCATGCATGACTCCAAAACTTCTCCAAAGCTGCCCCCATTCTCCCAAACTCCAAAAGCCTTTAAACCTCACATTTTTAGACTTGCCTACCCAGCCTTATCTGATTTTTAACCCATCACTAAATAGGCACTATTCCATATTCCACTCCTATTGTTCACCACTCTCCTAACCCCCTTAGATCAGTGGTCGCCAACCTTTTGGACCTCATGGACTACTAAATTAATGGAATCCTGACCGTGCATGTGTGGGGAGTTGTGTGTTACTGAAAGGAGAAGTAACTTCCCCCAAAGTGAGGTCATAATGCCAAAGCCTACCCACTTTCCCATCGCAGGCTCAGATCTGTTTGCTAAACATCCTGGGGGAACAGTAGCCCAGGGCTGTGGATGCAACAAAAGTTATGCCCACAGCCCTGCTCCATTGTCCTCCAGGATGTTTAACAAGCAGGTCCGAGCCTGCAGTGGGAGAATAGGCGGGTTGTGTTCATATAGGGGACCACCAAAACTTTCTCAACCAACCAAAGGTTGGTGACCAATGTCATAGATTGTAAGCTCTACTCAGCAGGCTGTTCTTCTCCTGTATCATTGTTTGCACTTGTCTATTATGCAGATTTGTTATCTACAGTTCCTAATTATTGTACAATGCTGCATAATACATTTGCATTTTATAAATAGAGGGTAAATATAATGTCCTGATGGAGCTATGGACCATCAATCTGGTGTTCTTTGGTCAACTGCTATCATTAAGATTAACTTTCATCTCAGGTGGTGCCCACCCAGGGGTAAAACGGAGCACTGACATATATCCAACCAGTTATTTCAGGGTAATAGTAAAAGGATCAGCTGTAAGTACATAGTACTACAGAAGGTTTTCAAGGTGAAAAAGAACAACAAAACACTTACCATGTTTCTCTTTTCACTTCCCATGTTACATGGTGACCCTAATTGTTGTACTACTTTCTGTATGCTGCATTGGACCTGTAATTGTACAGCTTTAATGGTTGAGTACAATGTTATCTTTTACCTTTGGCTTACCTTGTCTTGCATAAACACAATGCAGATTTATACAAAAGAAACCATTATTTAATTATAAACTCAATGTACATGAGCCTTGTTTAGTAATAAGACCTACAATGCTCAGCTTTCTAAGGCCTACCTTTCTAGGTACACATGTGCAATTGTTCTCGTCCTTTAATGGGCTCAGGGCTGATATCGGACGAGAATCTTGCATGTGTACAGCGCTCGTTGTCCATCATCCGAATGAACGTCCTGGTGGATCCACAGACGATGGACAACAAACGCTCGTAATGAAAGTGAATCCTTTTGATCCAGCGACAATGATTGTACGTGCGTACATACCCTTTAGCACTGACATTGTGCTGCAACAGCAAAGATTTTAAACTTTTCTCCAAGTTTTAAAGATGAGTCAAATGTTGCAGATGGTGCTACAAGCCTCATGTAAAAAGCATTCATATTCATCTTTCCTAGATTTTTTTATTTGTATCATAACTAATGCAAGGAAAGTTGAAGGATAATAAAGGCAAATAGTATCAGTTTGCTGGCAATGTAATCATTTCTAAATTAATATTAAAAAGTCAAGATTTAAAACCTAATGCTAGAAAGGATAAATACAAGCAGATGAATATGTTAAACAGAAGAAGATAAAGGACCTGCAGGCTGATTTTATCTACCCAGAGAACTGGCAGCATCTTGCATGTATAACGAGGATGAAAATGAGAACTGAAAGACAAATAAATATAGCCGCGTCTTCAATAAGGTCAATTATGTGCTTGTCTGTGATATATTTTTAAGGATGTCTGCTCCGCTCTTCATTCTACTTCCACTGTGAAACTTTCGCAAACCTAATCATCTTTTTTTTTGCATTGAGATGCTGAATCCTCGATCTGACTTTCCTACTGTTGACATTCCTTGAATGGTTGTCTTAAAGGGAATTTCCAAGTAAAACCCCTCTGGTAAGTTCTTACAAACATGAACGCACGTATGCTTTCACCACACAGACTTAGTGGGACCAGTTTCCTGGATTTTACTTGTATCAAAATTTGCCAAAGAAATGACAGTATGTAATGTGAACAGAAGTTGATCAACCTCACTCTTTGGGAGGAGGAGTAATTCTTGATTGATAAAGGTATTATTAATATTATTTTTAATAAACAGGATTTATATAGCACCAACATATTACCTAGCGCTGTACATTAAATAGGGGTTGCAAATGACAGACAGATACAGATAGCAACACAAGAGGAGAGGACCCTGCCCCAAAGAGCCTACAAACTAGGAGGTGGGGGAAGTAACATACAATAGAAGGGGAGATATGTAGTGGTGGGAAGTAGTGAGGATTTATAGGAGACAGAATAAGATGGGTAGGCAAGTTTGAAAAGATGGGTTTTGAGTGTTCTTTTTTAGCAGAAAGTGGGAGCAAGCCGAATAGGACGTGGAAGACCATTTCCCAGTGTCGGGGAAGCTCTAGGAAAGTCCTGGAGCCATATGTGTGGTGAGGTTATGAGCGACTAAGTCAGTAGTAGGTCATTGGAGGAGCAAAGAGAACAACTAGGGGAGTATTTTGTCTACCAGGTCAGAAAGATAAGTGGGACAAGAACTTTGGAGGGATTTGAAGGCAAAGCACCGGAGCTTGAATTTGATTTTAAGGAGAAATGGAAGCCAATGAAGAGAACTACAAAGAGATGCAGCAGAAGAGTAGTGGTGGGAAAGATGGATGAGTCTGGCTGCAGCATTCATAATAAATTGTAGAGAAGAGAGTCGGGTTAGTGGAATACCAGAGAGGAGGAGGTTACAGTAGTCCAGACGGGAGATGATAAGAGCGTATACAAGGAGCTTGGTGGTCTCTGGGGCAGGTAGGGGTGGATTTTGGAGATGTTGCACAGGTGAAAGTGACAGGACCTGGAAATGTTCTAAATATGGGGGGTAAATGAGAGGGCAGAATCAAAGGTAATGCCAAGACAACATGCCTGAGGGGAGGAATGAATAACAGTATTGTTAACAGTTAGGAGTATGTCAAGGGGAGATTTGGAATTTGAGAAGGGTAGGGATGATAACATCTGTTTTATCCAGGTTGAGTTTGAGAAATCTGTCCATGATGAGATGGCCGACAGGCAGCATGAGACCTTATCCAGGACTGAGGGAGACAGGTCAGGGGTGAACAGATAGATTGAGGTGTCATCAGCATACAGATGGTACTGTAAGCCAAAGGAGGATATGAGACTACAGAGTGAGGAGGTGTACAGAGAAAAGTGAACTGGTCCAAGGACTGACCCTTGGGGAACAACAACAGGGAGGAGAGTGGGCAAGGAGGAATTACCATTGAAAGAAACTTAAAAGGAGCGGTCAGACAGGTAGGAAGCAAACCAAGAGAGAGCAGTGTCACAGATACCAATGGAGTGCATGATTTGTATAAGAAGGGGGTGATCAACAGTGTCAAAAGCAGAGGAAAGATCAAGGAGAAGGAGCAGGGAAAAGTTGCATAAGAGAAGAGACTTCATCCAGGGTAACAGGGCCGAGGGACATTAGTGATGATTTACAGGTGAAAGGGGTGGATATGGTTGGAGTAGCATGGTGAACAGAGACATCATGTCTGATTTTGACAATTTTAGGTAGGTGGCAATGTCGTGGGCAAAGAAGGTAATTGTGGGGGAGCAGGTATGGGGTTTAGGAGGGAGTCAGTTGTTGAGAAGAGGCTGCATGTTGGAAGTTTGAGAGGAAATGAAAGAGGAGAAATAATTTTGCTTGACAACAATGAGGGCAGTGTTAAAAGCGTTGTAGTCAGTGCTGAGATGAGATTTCCTTCTCTTACGCTCAGCACAGTATTGAGACTGTGTTCATTCATTACAGTGTGGAGAATAATATTTTAATTTCGATAAAAAGAAGAATCCTACCCCTACAGGGGAAGGTGATATTTGAATAAAAGCTATTTCCAAGTTGTCAGGAACACACCTGTATTCTAGGGGTAAGGAGTATAGTTCAAAATTAGGTCACATCGTGATGCTCATTTAAATGTATTGCTACCCTAAGTATACAAGAGAGTAAGAGATTTCAATAAACCCATTCTCCTTTCCTAAGTGTGTGTATGCACTGGGAAGAAGCACATGTTCTTTATCTAAATATTTGCTTAGAAAAAACGCCTTAAATTGGATTTCAAACTGTTTTAGTACTACACGAATTTGTGCGGTTGAGAATCAATTGTCCATCACTAACAAAGTGCATACTCGCATGCTTCCAATTGGCCCACGTTCTGTTTTTTTTAACTCTTCTCCTCTCTGGAGTGAATATTACGGGTTGGCTTAATTGTGCATCCTAAGAAAGCAGTGCAGAGTAAAGCCCCAGAGCTCTGTTTGTGAAAGGATTGTACATGAGCCACTTGATAGAGGATTTCCAGCTCCCTCTCTCTCTCTCTCTCTATGAGACTTCACCTCACCAAATAGATAGGCACAAATATTTTATGAAATTCAATTAATATTTCACGGTTAGATTTTTTTTTTTACTGTGGTTAAGCATTGCAGAAATTTCCTGACATTAAAGTATGCAAAGCTTTAAAAAGCTGTTAACTGGTACACTTATATGAAATATGTAACAAGTCAGTTAAAACATTCCTGCATAATCAGCCTGGGCTTTTAGGGTGAATTCAAGCTGTTGGTGTATGATTTTTTATTACACTCTTTTACTGCAATGTAATTGTTTTGTGATGGTTTTATACAAGGATTATCTTCAAAATTCACCCAAATAAAATTTCATTTAATTTGTCTAGGTCTGTAACAAATAATATTTTTGTAAAAAATAGATTTTTTTCCCCAAAATGTTAATTAATTTTCGTTAAAGTTTATGGGTGCAACCTATTATAGTTATATGCAAAGAAATATAGTCACAATTGCTAGGTAATTTGGGGCAATTGGACAAAATCTGATTTTAATTTCTTAGGCATAAGGTTTCTCTACTAATGGAAGGTAAAATGTTTTACATTTTAAAACCTGAAAGGAGTTTAATTATGGCAAATATAAATTCAATAGTATTCAAATGCTTCAACTCACAATGATTTTTTTTACTAAGGGAATTGGTACTGTCACTTTTACTTTTCTCTAATTAACAAAATAACTCTGGAACAAATGATTTCATAGCACAGGGACACTTATAGTTTTGAGAGAAACATTGTGAACGACAAAATCTTTCAGACAGAATGTTTGG
The DNA here is from genome assembly GCF_032062135.1 of Pyxicephalus adspersus. NCBI lineage: Eukaryota > Metazoa > Chordata > Amphibia > Anura > Pyxicephalidae > Pyxicephalus > Pyxicephalus adspersus. The sequence goes on along the minus strand of NC_092867.1, from coordinate 20,510,364 downwards.
ACATGCCTTAATTTGTTTGTTGTAGTGGTTTTTATTTATTTGGAAAAAAATATATGCTACTAGATTGTAAGCTCTTCGGGGCAGGGTCCTCTCCTCCTGTATCACTGTCTGTATTAGTCTTTATTAGTTGTATTTGCAACCCCTATTTAATGTACAACGCTGCGTAATATGTTGGCGCCTTATAAATCCTGTTTATTATTAATAATAATATGTGATCCTGCTTAATGCTTAAGTGGCCAGAAAAAGAGAATCAGAGGAAATGCCACTGTTGAAGGTGGTGTATGCTTACTTTTCTTCTTACTGTACAAATCCCTTCCTGTTCATGTTCAATTCAATTTATGTATTTATTAATTTTACATGTGTATGAGTGATATAGGCGATGTTAATCCACAACCTATTCCAGTTTGTTATGCCACCTTCCCATAATAGAAAAATTTGAAAATGGTGTAAATATAAGGGGACACAGACTGCTGCATCCATGTTCTATCAAGGAAACAAAGGAGATCATTTATAAATGTATTTTATTTACATTGGTATTTCTAATTGTTTATAAAACCTATTTTAGTTTTCCCCAACCCTTACTAAGGAGCTGTGTTGGGAAGCCTTAACAGCATGTGTGGAATCTAAAATGATTTGAAATTAATTTAAAACTTCCAAAAAGAAGTAAGAAGTAATGTTCTCACACGGATTAACCTCATACAAATATCACAAAACTAGATTTTTTATGACGGCACACATTCAAATTTTAGGGTTAGAAACAAAATTGAGGAGCCATTACCAGAATTGGGCAAAATGATTTGTATAAACTCATACAGCTCCATTCATTGCATCTCTCCTCTGAATAAGTGAAGTTAGCTGTTTAATGTTACCGCACGGCTAACAGTCTTATGAATAGAAGTATGTTATGCAGTCATAAACAGTTTTGTGTATTCTAATCATATAAAACACTTTAATACCCGTTCCATATTTTGACAGGTATTATGCAGCATATGTTGGCTGAGAAGATAAATACGGGATGTTGAAAGGCTCCGTGTACAGGAGCTTTGGTAATGAATGTTCTTTTCTTCTGCATCTGTAATGAAGCTCTGCTTTATCAAGATTTAATTTCAACACACGGCTGCATACAAGACACCGTGACCTAAAAAGCTTGCCGATAAGATAATTATCTTTTCAGACAGGGGCTGCAGATTTTGGAAAAGAAAAATGTCGAGGTAGTGTTCTGCATGAAAGGTATTCCTAATTATTCAGTTCCATTATTTGGCTATTTCTTTGTTCTTGGGTATAAGATGACAGGGACTCATCTGTTTAAGGAGCTGTGTGGGCATAATATAAAACCCACTGTGATTGCCGTGGGTTAAGATTATTGTAGGATGTGGGTTTTTACTTATTGGTTTGTTTTACACTTTTTAGAAATCATTTCAAAAGTGCTAGTCACTGGCCTCATATCCTGTTATTAGCGGTTAATCAATAATATCATGCAATACAGTCACAATACAGGAAGGCTAGAGAATGCCATCGCAGTCTACTGAAATAAATCAGTCACATGGAGGGCACTACTGGGCGGCTCTAGAATAAGATTACATGCCATGCATCATTCAGCTAGCCAAGCCATTTTCTGCTAGCCAAGGGTGTCAACAACCCTGCTATATGAGACATATCAAGCTGCCCTGGGTTTGTAGGAAAGTTTGGATCTGAGAGAGATCAGTGCCAAATCATTACATTGCTCAAGATCTGCTGTCCCCTGGTGAAAGACCCAAGATGTCATGGGACCAGACTTAAATCCCATGGAATAGAACTCATGTATAAGGGAAATAAAAACCAAAAGAATAGAAAGGAAGGGGTCTGTTGGGTGGGGAAAATTGAAATAGGGCTGAAAAGAGGGCAAAATAGAGGCTACCTTTTCTGACTTGCAGGTTTTCTAAAATTCAGCTAATGCTTTGGCTACCATACTTTAAATGAATAACCTTACCATATACAGTGTTCTGATGTTACCCTGACTATTTTGATCTGCACACTTGTTGCAGGTAAATGACTCTATATATTTAATAGAATATAAAATATTGCCAAAATGTCTAGTTTTCCACCAGATAATCTATTTGTTATGTAGAAGAAGGAAAAGTGTGATGCCAAATTTAGAGGATATTTGGCACCATCTACTTCACACTTGTCTAGAAAAGAGATTAAGGGGCCTAGATAGAGCCATGCATAATTGTGTCACTGCAGATTTGCTGGTATTTATTTGGGATCCAGACCTAGAGTGTACCAGAAGAAATGGGTGGGCCAGGCACTCTTCCTTTTTCCAGGCCAGAAATTGAGAATGGAGAATTGGACTTTCAATGCATACCCCATGCCCAAGCTGGATGAGCTTACAGACAGACTAGGACCAGCCAGGCACATCACCACCCTGGATATCACCAAGGGTTAATGGCAGGTACCCTTTACCTCAGGAAGCCAAAGAAATACAATCTTTCTTAATGCCAGAGGGGCATTGGCATAACAAGCGGTTAGATTACACGGGGCTCTAGTCACCTTCCACAATGCAGATAATGGACCACATTCCCAAGCCACATTGAAATTATGCCATATTGAAAGTCATCTTCCCCTGATGTAGGCTGTCATGGACTTGATCTGGAAGGCTGGTCTAACGGTCACCCCCAAAAAGTACGCAATAGAGGTGAAGGAGGCCTGCTACCTGGGGTGCATAATTGTGAGGCTTTCAGGCGTAGCTCAGGACCAACTGCAAGAAGCAGGTGAGAGCCCTCTTGGGTATTACGGGGTATTACCCTAGGTTTGTCCTAAACTTTGCCACTTGGCTTCAGGCTCCAACTTCCCTGTCTCAAAGACAGGTGCCTCTTTATTATCAGCCATGTGCTCTATAGCTTTTTTCAATTTCTGGCCTGGAAAAGTGACTGGCCTATCCAGGACACTCTGGGCTTGGCCCCCCCCCCCAAAAAAAAAGCCCCAAATCTGCAGCAATACAATTACGCATAGCCCTATTCAGGTTCTTTAATCCCTATTACAGGCAAGTGTGGGGTAGATTATGCCTCTTTCTTCTACAATTACTTTGTTATCTTATGTAATGGAAAAGTTACATACAAATAAATAGATCCATAATCGTAAAAATTGCTCATTGGTACATAGGATGGTATACCTCTTGTAAGTGCAAATCCTATTCAATTTATGTAAACTGTGTATCAAAAAACTGCCTCTATCACATTATCATTAACTCTTTTAAAAGGTTCAAGTTTTTGATATTGATATTATAAGTTCAAGTTTTTGATTAATAATACATTTTGAATTTTAATTGTATTCAATTGTGGTATATTACTTAAACTAAAAACCCCAATCTTTGGTGCTACGCTATTTATAATTTTCTGAATTGATTCACCTACAGTATACAGAACAGCTGATGAGGATAATCAATCAGAATGCTATATTTCCACATGCACGGTCTGGGCTTTCTTCAAAGCATTTCCTAGGTTTCAGACTTTTCTGGACTGAATCATTTTTACCATATATTGTAATTAACTGTAACTCCCTATAGGCAAACATTAGGCTACTGCAGAGGTACCACTCCATCCCCTTCCTTATACCTTTTTCCTCATTCTCCTATTTGTGGAGTGTTCTCCTATTGCCTTTCCAGTGTTTTTATTCTTTCTGTTATTCTATAGCTCCAGTCCTAATGCTTATATAAGGTGACTCCTTTACTTAGTTGGATACTCCTCCTCTCTTTCTGGGTTCATGTAAAGTGGGTTTAGAGGGGTTCATTATTTTCACATTTACAGTTTTCTGGAAGCAGAGTTTTTTCGATTTCAAATGGATGTTATACTGTTGTTCATGATGTTATTTGCACTTACCTATTGTGTACTTTTTTCCCTGTTTCTTCTTGTTCCTTGTCTACTGTAAATTACTTTTGAAAATGTTAATGAACAGATTTCAAACAAAACAAAATAGCAGGTCAATATATGTACAGTATATCTATATGAACCTTGCACCTCCTGGAGTAATGGCTGTAGGAATTACAGTACTGTATATAATTAGTGTATTTAACTATCATAACCTGATAACTTGCTTGCTGGTCTGTTTTCATTTGTTTACAGATTACCAATTCCCTGTCCAGAAGTGATTTACAGGATTGAGAATCACGCTCACATTTTGTTACAAAAGAATTAATAATATGACAGGTTAGTAGAATAATTTGTAAATAAATCATTGAGATTAAGGAGTGCAAGGATCATGAAGATGAAAATGTTCAAAGCTCATAAGGGAATGAAGTCTACAAACGTATCTAATTATAGAAGATATCCATAATTTAGGATGGTTATATTGAGATGATTTTCTACAAGGAATAATACATTTTTTCTAAGTTTTCTCTAAACTCATAAACATCTCTGGCCCTTAATATAGATACAAACCCTAAATGTATCAGATTTAGGTTGGTTTAAAAACAAAATTTTTTAATTATTTAAAAATGTAATACTGGTTTTTATTCTGTGCTACTTCTCCATTGCTCTTGATCTTGTGCAGCAAATTTGTAACAAGCTCGTATGTGCACTTGAGAAATCAACACAAATGTGAAAAGTTACAAAAAAGTTAAACAATATTAACAGATACAATGTAATAAATATACATTTTAGGGTAAAAAAAATAGTTTTGATTACCAATTTTATTTTACAATTTGTTGATTTGCTTAGATAAAAGCACTAGAACTGTGGCCAGTCATGAAGATTACATAGGGTGATTGCGGTTCTCTTTAAAGCGTAAGTAAACCCAAAACTCACCCAAAATAATAAAATCACACTTACCGTCAATCCCGCAGATCAGTCTATCCTTCGGGAGGTTTCTTCCATCAGGTCCCGTGTCGTCCCTGTATCTGTCTTCGGCCCAGTGCAGAGGGAGCGCCAGGCACTGCCATCTTCTCCTCTCTTCTTCCTAGGAACGGGCTGTCATGGAACTCCAAGTATTCATTGGAGTTCCATGACAGCCCGTTCTCTACATTCTATTTATAGGGAGTGCTCAGAGGTTCTATACAACTGGATGGCTGTCACAATAAGTGCCTTTGGTTACACAGAATGAGCCCCATTTTCCAGTGCAATCTGCAGGACTGAGCTGTCAGTTTGACAGCTGAGTCTTGCACAGTGTAGACCAGGCTGGGTGATGCAGTTGTCCATGAGCCTTGTGTGTCTGCTACATGTCAGATGAGGCCCTAGGCAGGTACTTCTCCTGACTCTGCTTGGGCCTGCAAATGACTCTTACAGCACCATTCACTACCCTTTCTGTCAAATCTGCAGACACCTATTCTTTAAGAACCAGCACTGTGGTGTGAGTCACTGAGTGGCAAAGTGCCAGCCTCTGGGAGTTGCGCAGGATCTCTTCATCCAAGGCAGGTCTGAACCTATCCTAGGACATGGATGGAAGGAAAAACATTGTCAAAGATTTTACTTCTTTCTCACACTACAGAAAATATTTTTTGCTTTTCTCTGACCTGAAATTAGCCACAAATCCCACTAAAAAATTTTCATTTGTAAAAACTTTCCAATCCGTATGCAGACACTGCACATGCCCGATATCAAGGACATATATACGGCTTTCCCGGAATGTAAAAATAAAAAGTTCCAGTCTCATGCATGCTCATTTTTTTACATCTCAGACTGGTGTCCAGTCCACATCGGAAAGGAGATGGAGACGGGACAGAGTGGGGCCATCTTGACTTGCAGGGGGATCAACAACTTTACACCTGTAAAGGTGTTATTTTTTTTCTGAAAGTTCTGTATATAGTGTATGTCAACCTGACTAAAATCCTATATCAGTATTTCTTTAACAAACCAAATACCATTCATTTGGGGTTTAGATCTAATTCAATATTTGAAACTGGAACTAAACCCCTCATATTCACCCATGCCTGTTTCTTCACAGGGCATCACCATCTGTCTTTTTCTTCCTGGGGACGATCTTCGGCTATCCGCAGGAATTCATTCCGGCACACGCAGGTGAAGCCAAGATTGCAGAGTACTCGGAGCCATCAGGCAGGTAAAAGGGAATATTAAAGAGGAAGTAAATTGAAATTCGCTGAAAACAAAAAAAATTCACTTACCTTCAATCCTGCAGCGCAGTCGATCTATCCAGAGGTGTGTTCTATCGGGTTCTGTGTTGTCCTGGCATCCGTCTCTGAGCTGGCGCTCCAGGCTTCGCCATATCCGCCTCTTCTTCCTACGTCACCCGACTCAGGCATGAGATCAGGTGACGTAGGTTGGAAAAAAACTTGCCAATCTCACTGCGCATTTCACGAAAAGGTTCCTTCTGCGCATTCCCGGGATGCGTGACATAAGTATCCCGAGAGGCTCTGCGCTCCCATTCATTCTCGGTCACCTTAGGGGACGGTGCTGCACCCAAAGGGTGTTGCACTTAAAAAACAAACAAACAGACTTTTTAATTTACATAAACGGGTTGTCTAGGTAAAGTATGCCTTAAACATGAGACATCGCCTCATTATCGCAATAATAACTGGCCTGATCGTGTATTCCTAAAAGTGGAACATTATTTTCTTGTCACCAGAACACTTATTTCAGTGCAAATCTTTCCATACCAATTATATGTTCATTAATCATATTTTAGGCATCCAAAAAGCGATGAAACCACTCCCTGACAGAGCCATCTTGGAACATTCTAAAGCAGCGGTCGCCAACCGGTGGTCCGCAAGAAAATTTTGAGGGTCTGCTGCTCTGGCCGGTACACCCCTAAGCGGGGTCAGGTGAAGGAACCTGCTAGGGGGACGCGCCGACCAGCCGCGGAACAAGTCCCCGTACAAGTTCCAAGCGCAGGGAAGTGGGCCGGCTGTGTCCCTGGACATAACCCGCCCACTCTCCCATTGCAGGCTTAGATCTGCGATGGGAAAGTGGGCTGGGCTACGTCACGATTACATCACTATTGGGGAGGTTTCTCCCCCTTTGATTGACATCTGGCTCTCCGGCATGCGCGCTCAGGAGCCGGTGATTTTAATGATCCGCGGAACCAAAAAGGTTGGCGACCACTGTTCTGTTTTCCCCTTCACCCCCGTCTCTTCCTGTAGCTTCATAAAAGGTTATATAGGAAGGAAAGAGGAGGAAAAAGAGAGCTGGGCCAGCAGACACAATGGGCCTGATTTATTACACTTTCATCAGTGAACCTGGGTGATCCAGCAAACCAGAAATAGATTTACGTCATTTGCTATTTGTTAGCAAAGGTTTTCAATCCTGGACCAGATCCATTCAAGGTTTTTTTTTATCACCCAGGTTCACTGATAAAAGTGCATTTTCTCCAGTCTTGCAGAGCTTTATTAAATCTGGCCCAAACTAAGGAAGAGGGGAACCATCATGTGCAAGGAAAGGAATGAATCTACTATTGTAATGACAATTCACATTTTCTAGCGAGATGAAAGGCGTATTGCATGTAAAAAAAAAAAAATGAAAATATGAAATGGAAAAGCACTGCCGGTATTTACTATTTTTTTATTAATATTATTAATAATAATAAACAGGATTTATAAAGCGACAACATATTACGCAGCGCTGTACATTAAATAGGGGTTGCAAATGACAGACCGATACAGACAGTGACACAGGAGGAGGACCCTGCCCCGAAGAGCTTACAATCTAGGAGGTTATAGAACAAGTTTTATAAAGAACAGCAAAATAAAGCATTATAATGCTTTATTTTGCTGTTCTTAATAAAACTTGTTCTATTTGAACACAGAGTACAATCCCTGACGTGTGAAGGCTCAGACATTACCCTATGATGTATAATAAAATATACAGCGTGTATTTCTTGTACTATGTTTATGTTATTACAATGACTTGGCGAACATGCTGAGCGGAGGAGTTTTGAGCCACCGCGGCTCCTGTAGGCGGAGTCTTGGCGTCCCGTTGCCTGGTTACGGTGTTGTGTACACGTTGTGCGGCAGGTGGATGCAGGTGAGAATATTCTGTGTCCGGTTCGGTCATTATCAGGAGGTCGGTGAAGTCGGGGCGGCACGGGAGCAGCACGAGTATTGTGTCACGTGTGCATCCTGCTTCAGAGGAACTAAAAGTCCCAGCGTGCAGCGAGTACTGTAGCCTGCTGGGACTTATTAAGAGTTCAGGGGAGGCGGGGAATTTGCTGTCACAGCAAGCAGCTTATGATTTAATATTTACCAGGCAGTGTGTTCATTATTGCAGTGATCAGTGCAAAGCAATATAAAATCCAATGTGATTCCATTATGATTTTCAGTGATGAGTGCAGAGCAGTGTGGAAGAATTTATTTTATTCTTTTAAAATGTCCTGAACTACAAGAAAATTTATCTTTACTTCCTGTCTCAGAAATCCAACAGGAAGTTAGAGAAATCATTCCAATAATGAGAGACTCCCACTCTTACTGACCTCCGGAACTGGTGTCCTGCCTTTAATTCTGGCAATGACAGATTAGTTTTATTTGTACTGGGGACACATAGAGGGGTAAATCTCTCCAATGGGGACACAGACAGCAGAAATAAAATCCAACCCATCACCAGTCTGTTCAAAGTTCAATAGATGAACTTCTACAACTACCCCTTATAATGAGTCTGATATTCTATTTCTGGGATTTGTAAAACAATTCCTGGTCTTTGAATGTAATACATAAAAGAACAATGTTTAGAAAATAAAAACTAAGTATTTGTGGAAAATATTATGTTAACATGCACCAGCGTTTATCAATGTGGGAGAACCTTTAGGCTATGTACACACATCAGATGAATCTCGTCTGATACTCACCTCAGGGCTGTTATTGGACGAGAATCTAGCGTGTGTACAGTGCTCATCGCCCGTCCTGGTGGATCCACGGAGGACGAACAATCTTAATGAAAGTAAAGAAGAGAGAGCACAGCGGGGTGCCGCTTCATCATTCTCCCCCTTCCTTCTCCTTAGCACAGAACGGTGCTGTATGTACAGTGTTCATTCATTCTTTTGTCGTTGGAAAGAATTGTGAAAGATCCTTTCCAACGACAATTATTGCACGTGTGTACCCAGTCGTCAAGTACTTTTCATTTCTTAAAGAACCCTTTTTATAATTATTATATCCACAGCTCACATTATATTAGTGTGGCGGTCAGTAAGATGAATGCCTCTTAAATCGCTGACCATTGGGAAGAATGTCTCCCATACAGATAACCAAAAAGATTATTAATGTCAGTGGTAACTGACCCGAGAGGCAACCTCTGGAGGAACCCAGAGAAACACTGATGTGTACTGATAGTATTGTGTGTGGTACCTTCCATAGACTGCTTCAGTGACAGATTGTCAGTAAGAGAACCTGTCACTACTCAAATTTAGGATTGTCATTGCTGAACTGCTTTTGAAGGTTCTGATTTTAGATTTGTCATCCTTGTACTTACCAGAATTACTCAGCCAGGTCCTGACCCACAAAGAGTCCCAGCAGTTGATATGTATATGCTTGTTGTAGGGCATTGATAACAAATAAAGGAAGGAAGGAAAAAGATGAGAGCACTGGAACTGGTTCCTTCAAAAACAATTGACCAAGCAGCAGCTGGACATTTTTGTGTTCTGCCAGATCCTTTTTAATCTGCTGTTGTTCAGAAGTAAGGTCTGCAACTTCTTAAATATACCTGTTTGTTCTTACAGCTTATTAGGTTTTAAAGAACAAAAACCCAATGGATCCGATTATAAGACAACACCTTTCTGTTGCAGAAAATCAGCAAGGTATGTAACTCCTACAATGCTTTAAAAATTTTACATTCATGCAATATCTAACCTATACAGTAAAGTAGTTAATGCAATGGCATACATTACGTACTAATACATTTTAGATAATTGTATGTTGCTTGATGTGGCACCAGTTTATGGAATGGACCTTTCTGTTCCAACATGGCTGTTCTCCTACATACAAAGTATTGGCCATAAAGACATGGTTTGATAATATCCGCAAAGACATGGTTTGGTAATGGCCATGAAGACCAGGTTTGGTAATGGGCATGAAGACATGGTTTGGTAATATCCACAACGACCAGGTTTGGTAATGGCCATGAAGACATGGTTTGGTAATATCCACAACGACCAGGTTTGGTAATGGCCATGAAGACATGGTTTGGTAATGGCCACGAAGACATGGTTTGGTAATGGCCACGAAGACATGGTTTGGTAATGGCCACGAAGCCATGAAGACATGGTTTGGTAATGGCCATGAAGACATGGTTTGGTAATGGCCATGAAGACATGGTTTGGTAATGGCCATGAAGACATGGTTTGGCACAGAGGACATTGAGTGACTTGCACCTCAACCCTACTGACCAACTTTAGGATGACATGACAAAGCCAGGTCTTCCCTTCCAACATCAGTAGCTGACCTTGCAAATGCTCTTTCCCACAGTCTTCCCAAAGTTAGAGCGATGTCCAACATGCTTATACTGGGTCTTATATCCCAGGGTTCACAAATGTAAGTGTAAAGTGCAATGACGACAGCATCCAGTCTGAATCTTTTTATTCTTGCTCTGACCTCAGTAAAGGGAATTCAAACTGTTTTCCAGTTTGAATTCCAGACTGCGAGTAAACAGATTGTATAGCGTCTCTATTACTTTTTTCTATTTTCATTTATTATGTGTTCAAGAATGGTAGAATGGCTTCCATTCTTCTGAACAACCTGTCATAAAGTAGCAAAGTAAATGAAAAGTTTAGGTCAGAATTCCTCTTTTTTTAGTTTTCCAATTATTTTTACGTTGGTGATGTTCACAAACGTCCTCCTTTGCTTAGTGTTATATCTTTTCTTCCATACACTTCTAATTAACTAATATGGTATGTACGGTGCCTCAGACTGCTGTGCATGTGTCTGTCTTTAAGCAAGAAATGGAGGGGCATCCCTGACAGTAATTGTGTGCTCTAACAGATGTTTTTCTTTATTTTCTAACCTCTGTCAAGATGCTGATGCCCTGCACAGTGCGTACAAATTAATTAAAGCTGCTAACAGGGATGGATCAACAAAAGATGCCCCAGAAATGTTCAGCTCTGATCTGTATGTCCTGTGTGCAGAAGAAGCCCTTCAAGTAAGTGTCTGTAGTGGTAAGATATGGAAGACTGCTAGCTCAAGTGACTTTGAGTTAATTAAGGTTTTATTGTACTTGTAATGATCATGTATCAGAAGAGCGATGGTGATGTCTGTAGCAGTCAGTCTTACTACAGTTATCATTCTTCTGGTACAGAATAGAAACTGATAAGTTTAAATGCAATTCCAAGGAGGAAAAAAAAGCAGTCCTTTCTTCCAACTACCTGGACATATTAAAGTTATTTAAACCAAACAAAACCCTAACAACATCCCTAAGGTAACTAAAGGTTACTGGTTCTTTCATAATATTTGGGTGTCATTCCAATACTGTTTACTAATGGTTTGAAGTGGCTGTCTATTCCCTTCCTCACACTGGTTTTCTGTTCACCCCTTGTATGACATCCCTGCTGAGTGTTGCAAGAGCCTGTGTGTATCCTGTGATGGATTCTTATGATTGGTCCTTTTAGCCATAACAGTTCCCATTTAACCAGGGAGCAATGTTATTTTTATTATTATGAATCAGGATTTATATAACATATTATGCAGCGCTGTACAATAAATAGGGGTTGCTAATGACCTGCCCAGAAGAGCTTACAATCTAGTTGGTGGGGGAAGTAACACACAATAGGAGGGGAGATATGAACAATAATGTGGGTTCTTCACACCTGACCCTCCAAAACGAAAAAGCAAAAGATGACCTGGGATTTGGTGTGTCTCAAGACCAGAATTTTAGGTGAGAATCTGGAGTTTTTACATGGCAGAGGACTGGCAGAAAGTATTTGAATTACTCATAAGTCTTTTATGTCAGTTTATATATAAGGGAAAAACTTTAAAATCCTCACACGGTGGTACGGAGACTCACATTGCATCGTATTTACCCCACTGTATCTGATGGTGGAGATATGAGGAGGAAGTTGGTACTTACCTCCATATTTGATTAAAGAGGAACTATATTCAAAAATTAAAAAAAAACAAAAACACACCTTCAGTCCTGCAGAACAGTCCGATCACTCCGGGGGTGTCCGACATTGTCTCGCCATCCGTCAAGGAGCCGGTGCTCCGGGCCCTGCCATCGTTGTCTCCTCTTCCGGCTTTTTAATCCTACGTCGCCCCACCCAGGGTGAGATCGGATGAGATAGGATGAAAAAAAAGTTTGCCGATCTCACTGCGCATGCGTGAGCAAAAAGGCTCCTTCTGCACATGCCCGAGATGCTCGGGCATGCGCACACGGAGCGCCCAAGAGCTCCCTGGGATGCCTGACATAGGTATCCCGGAAGGCTTTGCTCTTCCATTCATTCTCGACCACCTAGGTGGCCGAAAATTCAGGGGCCGTGTTGCACCTTAAAAAAAAACAAACAAAAAATGAATTTTTACCTTACATAAAAGGGTTCTCTACCCTTTTATTTAAAGTGAAAATTCTGAGTTTAGGTACGCTTTAAGCTGTTCATTATTACAACCTTACTGGTCTGCTTCGAGTTGCATGATGTTCATCTGTCTCCTCCAAAAGTAACCCTTTTGCCCTTTTACCCAGGGACATTGGTCCCGCAATAAAAACCTTTCTATTGTCATCTATTTGCTGCAGCTAAATTACTAATCCCCTTTTTTTGGAGAAACAAATCGACACCACCTCTATTGACAATATGGGCCTGATATATTAAAGCTGTCCGAGGCTGGAGAGGATACGCTTTCATCAGTGAAGCAGGGTAATTCAACAAACCTGGAATGGATCTTGTCCAGGATTGAAAACTTTGCTAACAAATAGCAAATTACTTTTAAGAAATACATACAAGGTTTGCCGGATCACCCAGCTTTACTGGTGAAAGTGTATCCTCTCCAGCCTTGGAAATCTTTAATAAATCAGGGCCCATGGGTAGACAAAGTTAAGGAGCTCATGGACAAACACAGGGCAATGGATAAAGATAATTTTAAAGCCTTTGTATATCAGTACGGATATATTTTTCTACTTCAGCATCATTGTACAACAGACTTTGTTCTTAAGGTTTTCTACTTTAGGTAGTTACAGGTATATTTCATGTTTATTTGGGATTGGGATTGCACTTTTCTGTAATGTACTCCTTTAGCCTTTTGTAATATAATACTGTTGCTTCTGTTTTCTATTTATAATTTCTCATTATATCTGATTGTTTAAATGATTTTTAATATTGTTGCCTTTTATTTTTTGCATAGATTTTCTTTTCTTTCTATTATGTTACTTTTATAAACCCAATAAAAAGAGATTTACCCTAAAAATATTTAAATGAAAACTTTAGAGTAGGTGCAGTGGTTCTAACTCTTTATTACTCTAACCCAAATGAAGAAAATCAAGGCAAGGCATATCTGTTGGTCTACAGAAAACTGTCATGATAGAAATGTTGGAGGATGGCACATTTCCATTTGACTTATTTTTAAGTCATAATTTTATACATTTCAGATTGCTGTTCTTAGACGTTATGTATTGGTGTGGCAAGTTAGCTGATGCAGAGGGGAAATTTTGAGTGTAATTTCATTTTAAAGAAAAAAACCTTAAAGCCTGCACTGGGTCTTGAGCTTGAGGTTATTTATTTTTTTTCAGCACCTGCAGTATTATGTATTACTAGTTTTGTAAAATGAAATCTTTGTTCAGAAACTTTACAGAAAGCTGGGTAGCTGCTTGGTGTTTTGTGTGTTTTCCAGTAAATAACATATGTAAGTGACCTTTACAGATTCTGATTTCTTCTCGCTCTTTATTGATCTCTTACTTTTAAAGTTCGGATTACACCCACATGCTTGTCTGGAAGACAGAATCCGTAATGACTCCCATTTGGTTGCAGTCGTTTTATTTTTGTGCGGTACTTTTTGTCTGTGAAGTAATTGGTCTTTCAGTTGTAACTTAACAGTAATTGGCCTTTTTTCTATCATTTTGACTTTTTGCAGCTCGGAAATCATGCCATGAGCAAGGACTGCCTTCAGATGTATTTTAACAGCAAACCTCCTCCAAACCAGTTTTATGGGAGAGCGTACCTGTGCAAAGCCCGATTACACGCACCCCTGTCGGCTAATGATGCAGTATGTATTTTACTTGGGTGATGCTTTGAAAGTTCAGTTTGACGACAGTTTTCAAAAAAAATTGAACATTAAAGTAGCTCTACAAAAAAAACTTCCTGACAAGTTACAATACACACTGGGCCTGATTTATTAAAGTGCTCCAGGACTGGAGTCAGTGAACCTGGGTGGAATGGATCTGGTTCAGGATTGAAAACATTTGCTAACAAATAGCAAAAAAAATCCATTTCAGGTTCGCTTTTTAAAGCCGAGCTAGTTTATTTATTTAAAACCATGGTGGCCTAATGTGATCAGCAGGTGCTAATATACAGCAGCTATAGTATGTGAAGTGCCTGCAATTTCAATGCCCACCAGTAAACAGTGGGTTCCATATGGAGGTTAATCAATGGAAAAACTAGTACACAAAAATATTCTCATAAGATTATATTATGTGTGCATTTAGAATAGCAAGAAAGCGTTTTCCCATTAATACAGGGATGGCCAGGAAAAGAGGCAAGGATATGGATCTAAAAAACACCTATCAGGCAGTGGAAACATCTCACAAATCTCACAAATAAGAGCACATATGTGCATTTAACTTATTTTAAACATGGTATTTGCATGTGAAACCTCTCTTGTATAGACATCCAAAAGCCCTGGGAACTGCCATATTCCGGATGAACTGGATGTGATGTCAGCAGACACAGAGCTGTCACTCAAATGTAGAATTAATGTATAGTATCTCCCCTTTACACTTCCCATGGTTCCTGCATGAAAGAAACTATAGGGAGGGAAAAGTAGGGCAGAGGAAATGGACCAACACAGAGAGAAATTAAACAATTCCAAAAGAGCAGATGTCTATGACAAGGAAGAAGGTTGTGCTAGGGAATGAACTAGTCACATTTTTTAGACATTCAAAGGTGCATTGCAAATGAATAAAAAAATAATTTATAGAAATGCAATAACTTCAAGTAAGCTTTAAAAATACTCAATCTTTTGTGCTTTTACTTCCACTTTTTTAAAGATGTGACAGGGTCTCCCTAAGGTAAACTGTTGCTGCAGCCTTTGTGAAGTTCTTGGAAACTTTTTTGAGTGGTGTTAAATGTAAAAACAGTAAATTAGCTACACAATCTGTAAATTGAACCTTTTTACTCAAAATTTTAGAGCTGAGAGTATTTTAGGTAATAGTATGTGGTTTCTGATTGCTTGCCATAAGGTTACTGTATTGTGCTTTTAGTCCTTTTTTTTGTCTGCAAAGGTTTGTAAATCTTGAAATATGACTTTGCAAAAGATTGAACTTTTTATTATTATTTATATGTATGTGTATCAAGTGAACGTGCCTCATTTTATTTATTTGGTTTTGAAGTAACTACACTATGTTTATTGTAAGTCTTGATTTATGTGTTATAGAATGTTAGAACTTTTGGGAACTTATGGGTGTAGGATTCTAGGATGAGCCTTCAATTTCTTATGCCTTGTACATCTTTGTACATCTGTTCCTGAACAGCACATGGTGGCTGGCACCTTGCCTGCAGTTTTGCAGCCCACTGTGCCTGTGCATAATGAATGATTGTTTCATCTTTTAGTGGGAGTACTCAACTGGTCACTACTGCCTACTTTTATTCATTATAAGCAGCCTCAAGTGAGAACAGCTACATGTGCTGCTTGGCTACAAGCAGGTTTTCCAGGCATGAGAAAACCATAACTGCTCTGCCAACTTACTGCCCATGTAACCTGGCCCTTAGTGTGCTGTCTCAGGATATTCCCATAGACTTCTGTTGTAATCAGGAGGTATTGTAGACACCTATGACAATTATAACTAGTTTCTTCTAGCAATGAAGGTCAACTATATATATATATATATATATATATATATATATATATATATATAGTAAGCTTCATCTATTACATATATTTCCCTGCTTCTTATTGTGAACCTGTGCTTTGAAATTATCTGCTTTGTATTACCTAACTCCTCTGGGTTTAGTTTACTATGGATGTTTAGGCTGTTTACTACACAAAGTGAATTATCACTCTGCAAGAAGAAAAAAAATAGAGCTTTACTGACTTCAAATATCCAATCCAATTGTGTGCAGGCAAATATGTATATTTCCTTGCATGTGATATATTTGTAACCTATTCTTTAGGCTAATTACCTTTGCAAGATGATAATTCACTTTGCCAAGTAAACAACCTAAAGTGGAATTGAATTCCGCAATGCTCATTTCTCCAAATTCCCTTACAGGATGCTGCCATCTTCTTTCTCCTCTTTCTGTTGACGATTTTTGGCCATCTTAATTGGCCAGGCCAAGATTACTTTTTTGCAAGATACCTGGATCAGGTGGGTAAGACAAATTATTGCAGAAGGGACTTCACCAGTCCCTTTTAGTAATAATGACCAGCCTGATCATGGAATCTTAGACTACCTACAAACGTAAGACTTTTGTCGTTGGAAAGGATCTTTCACAATCCTTTCCAATGACAAAAGACTTAAAGATGCATGAACAAGTGCTGTACATAGAGCACCATTCTGCTATATGGAGAGGGGAGGGGGGAGAACAAGCTATCTTCACTTGCATTGCGGATGTTCATCGCTCACCGTTCATACATCCATCCATGAACAATGCCAGACAGCCGCTGTGCACATGTCAGATTCTTAGCAGACTAGCCTTAGAAGTGGAACTTTAGTTCCGCTTTAATCTAGTTTTCCAAGTCAACCCAATTCTGTTTTCCCCCCAGCTACTGGAGTGAAGTTATAAAGTCCTGTGTAAGCTACTTATTGATGTGGTCCACACTTAGCCTGATGTTAGCCATACACCAAAAAAGTGTTAAATCAATCAAGAATTTACTACTCATTTGTTTTCAGTTGACCTTTTTCGGCAGAATGTTGTTTGGAAATTTTTTAAGTAAGAATTTTTTTTTTGATTGGTTAACCATCATATTGAAAAAAAAATATTTTATGTTACATTCAAATTCATTTAGATACATTTGTAAAACTTTTCATAACACAGATCAATCACTGAACAAGTGGATAGTACATTGATTAAACCATTATATTGATTGAAAATAACATTAAAATAAAATTGCAGTGTACTCCTATGGGCTAAGGACTAAGTCTGTTGTGGGGGCAAATCAGAGCAAATATTCTTTAAAGTTGAGTAATGCCAGATTGGCCCCTAATGCCTCCCAAACTGATCCAGTCTGAAGAGCAGAGCACTGTTGTACATTAAAACACAAGCGTCTGATATGAAGTCAAATTCGGGTATTTTCACTAGTTGTGTTTAAAAATGCATGTTATGTTCTTTATTAAACACTGAACTGCTTTAATTGGTGATTTTATATCTGCCTGGAGTTTAGCTTTAATACTTTAGCCTGAGGATAGATATGTTTTAGTCCCTGCTCTGTTCAATTATTCAGTATATGATGTATACATCTTGTTTGATGCAAACAAGTTATTATTTTTCTTTCAGGATGAGTTGGAGAAGTCGGTGGTCTACTATCTTAAAGCAATCGATTTTGCAATGAAACAACAAAGGTTTGAGCGATATCAATCTTTTTCATTTTATGTGATATAAATATCAGATCTTTCCTTTTGTAGATCAACCAAACCAGCAGATTTCAAATTTCGCCTGTAATATTGTTGTTCATAGCTGGGCTGAAGTCCTTACCTGCTGCATTCACCACCTGTCTATTATGTAGCAGCGTTATTTTATATTTGCATTTGCTAAAATTTTTACTTGAATGCCTCTCATGCCCCAGGGACTCTGATCAGGATCACAATACATTTTGCAACTAAGCTTTAAAGATTCCAGCAACCCTAATATAGACAACGCTTTCTGTTCACCAGAGCCTGAAAGGTTGACCCTCCTGATCTGAGATTTTTATGGAGCATGTAAAAAAGTACAATAACTTTTTAGGCCTTAGTACAAATAAACTGTTTCTCTCAGGAACTGCCAATATCCTCAACAAAATGCAGTTCCTCTGTTACTTAGATCTCTGCGATTGACCTCCTGGGTGTGTGTGGGGCTATTATAAGACTTCTTTCTCTCCCTGCTAGATGTATGTTTTTTAATGCAATAGAGAATGCAACCTTGGAAACTGAACATTCCAGAAAGTACAGGAGGGGGACTTATTGTTGGAAAATGGATAACACAAAACTACAAACTGACTTGACCTACCAGGATTTACCTAACTATGACATTAAAATGAATTAATTGTTTTTGTCTGATTCTTTTCAGATACCATTTCCTGGTGTACAATGGCTCTGTCCTATACTGGCAAACAGTACGTCCATTTCTGAAGCCAGGCAGCCGCCATCTACTTATTAGTAGCCTTTCAAATGTTGTAAAGGCTTTGGGTGAAATTGATGATGATGACAAAAACTGGAGAGCTGACTTGATGATGTAAGCTATCTATGGTTCTCCCTGAAAGGTGAAGGAAGCTCAGAAATGTTTCTTTACTCAAACATGTCACTTGGGCAAACATTCTTTTGTTTTTTAGAGAACTGTTGGAGTGTTTACTGGATGGCGAAAAGATGAAGGAAGCTGTGGACTGTGCATCACAGGCTGCTGAGTTCATTAAAGCCAATGTCCCTCATAAATACTCTCTACTCTTTTCTAAGATGGTAAGTTCCAGTGTCCCGGTTTCATGTATGAGTTGAGTATATGTGTCAATGTCTCTTGTGGATGAATTTTTGTACAAAAAAGAAAGTTAGAAATATAAAGGTTACAAACAGCAAATCAAAGGTGACAGGAAATGCGTTCTCATTTGCACTGGCTTCTACAGGCTCTGTCTACAGCATATTCCAACTCAAAATGACACCCTGGGTTGTCATTTGCTACTCAGAATCCTTGAGTTATAGTAACTCAATGACTCAATGACAAGTTTATGTTTGAGTGAAATGGATTAGAATGTAATCTCAAACAAAAATTGTACAGGTCCTGATTCATCTAAAAAGATCTTTAGTTAAATTCAATTTGGAATTTGGTGTCCTGATCTGGAGACCTCTGTTAAATAGGATTGTGATTCCAGAGATGGGCAACATAATTAGGCAAAAAATGAGTTAAACATATCAAGATAATCTGCAGGAACTTAAAACATACAGTCTTTAGGGGAGCAGGCAAATCAGGGACTGTAACCTTATGTAAAGTAAAGGTTTCATGCAGGAAATAGCAGATAAACACTATACCAGAGGTTGGGAGTCAATCAACAGCAAGTTTTTTTAAACATGCTTGGGACAAACATTGATTTATACAATAAAAGGGTGGACTTGATGGACCACTTGATCTTTTTCTGTTGTCATTTTATTTCCATAAAAGATAAACAAGACCGCTCTTCCTCCTGTGTCACTGTCTGTATTCGTCTACCCCTATTTAATGTATAACGCTGCGTAATATGTTGGCACTATATATATTCTGTTTATTAATAATAATAAAAAATAATATTAATACCAAGACAGATGAGAATGACAGTATAGTAATAATTTTAACAAGTAGCGAATGTCTGGTATAGTCTCTGGTTTCTTATAAATATGCACACACCACCAGGTAAAAAAGGTAAACATGGGTGGCTGTTAGAACTGCATGATGCCAGGTAAAAGAGGAAAGTGTTAGGTTTGGGAAGAAAAGTGGGCAAAAACTGTTCAGTTGGGGTAACCTAAAAATTGAGTTTATTTTAAGCAAAAGGGGAGCAATGTTCTGTAAGTACTGCATAACAATTAATATAGATAACAATCTAAAGTTCTTTAGTTTTGATTTGAAAACAATTATAGCTACTTTTTGAAGGCTTTCATTTGAGACAAGCTGACTTCATAGCAGCCTTGTAACAGTGGTGTATTATTTTGTATTAACTTTTAATTACTGGAGGCTTAAATAAGAAAAATGTAAAAGAAAACTGCTTTCAGAGGGAAGACTGCTTGAATTTACTGAGATTTTGTGATGTATTATTTTGCTTCTGAACAAATACCTCCAGGAACTTGTTGACTAGACAGCAGTAGGTCTCTTATAGGTGGCGGCCAGTTGGAGGTAGGATAGCTACTTTGTGTTTGAACTCCAGGGCAGAATTTAAAAAAAGAAATGTAGGTAAATGTGTGGTTCATGGAGCCTTTTATCTGTGCTGATCTTCTAATCTTTTATGTAAACCGCCTCTATCCATGTGACTAGTCAATTAGATCTATACATGCAAAGTGCATTTAGTGTTTGTTTTCTGTCTGCCATGAATAATGAATTGTTTTCTTACATTAGGTGCATCACAAATTAATTGACTCTGCTAAAGCATCTAAGGAAACTAAAAGTTCAGCAAGTTTGTCAGTCATCTATAAAATTCAGAAGCTGAGATCGTAAGTACGGGGTTTTCACTGGGGAAATTTAACTTCCAGCCACAATGTAATTCCTAGGTGATATGACAGAAAAATTGAGAAAGTTGTTAAGTGGATATATTAGATAACCAGGGGCAGATTAAGGATCCCCAACTGTACTCAAACCCTGGGTCCCTGCTCTGCATAACATTTTTACAGATTCTGAAGATAAAATGACACCTAAACCATTAATGCTTTGTTCTGTATTCTTTTTATAAACGTTATTAGAATTTATAACAGTAGGCTTAGCTAGTTGAACTTTTCTCTTTCACCTGTGCAATAATTACCACCTCTAACGATATAATTCCTAATGACTTTTTTTCTTAACTAAAAGTCTAGAAGGAGAACTGCCTTACCTTTAAAAACATTTATTCGGTGTAATTGCAAAATTACACTTACTAGATTTTTATTACATATGTAAAAAATACCTGTTGATACTTCCAGCCTTTACAATTTTCTTCAATGTGGTGACAATGCTGTAGGGCTTTTAGTGAATTTACTGCAATGTTGTCACCTTCAGCAGCTGTTGTGATAACCTGTATTTCTAAAATCCAGCAGGTTGTCCTGCATCTGGAAGAAGTGATACAGGGCATCCTGATGCATCACTTATCCGGACTATGGCAGACTGAAGATCTCAGCTGCCACTGACATAATTGTGCAGATTTATATATGAGTATAAAACATGTAGTGAAGCGGTAACCTCTGTGTGCCTGCATTCTAGAAAGGGGATACACCCTAATATAATCTGAAGCTTTTCCCATAAAACTGAATGAAGTAGGGGGGTGCGCCCCTTCCATTGATAGAGAGGCCCGTAGCCCTAAGAATTAGGCGCAGGGCCACATGACCGGGTGCTAGGCCTAGCCCAGAGCTTTTAAGGGGTTAAGAAAAAGGTAGTGTTGCTAGAGGGGGCTGGGCTAGTATACAACGTGGGATAGGAGGAGATTAGGAA